>NW_024400159.1:189456-277016 GCF_905171765.1 Bufo bufo
ACACTTTTAATGGGCAATTTATTTCAACATTCAGCATTTCTTCTGACAGTTTATTTTCCTCAGTGAATACATTGGAGAAAAAAATGTTTAACAGCTTTGCTTTCTCCTCGTCGCTCTCTGCGACTCCCCTCTCAGCCCCCCTATCTTAAACACCCTTAATGACCAGGCCACTTTTTACACTTCTGAACTACACTACTTTCACTGTTTATTGCTCGGTCATGCAACTTACCACCCAAATTAATTTTACCTCCTTTTCTTCTCACTAATAGAGCTTTCATTTGGTGGTATTTCATTGCTGCTGACATTTTTACTTTTCTTGTTATTAATCGAAATTTACAGATTTTTTGGCAAAAAAATGACATTTTTCACTTTTAGTTGTAAATTTTTTTAAAAAAACGACATCCATATATAAATTTTTCTCTAAATTTATTGTTCTACATGTCTTTGATGAAGAAAAAATGTTTGGGTGAAAAAAAAATGGTTTGATTAAAAGTTATAGCGTTTACAAACTATGGTACAAAAATGTGAATTTCTGTTTTTTGAAGCAGCTCTGACTTTCTGAGCACCTGTCATGTTTCCTGAGGTGCTACAAATGCCCACTCAGTAGAAAAACCCCACAAATGACCCAATTTCGGAAAGTAGACACCCTAAGGTATTCGCTGATGGGCATAGTGAGTTCATAGAACTTTTAATTTTTTGTCACAAGTTAGCGGAAAATGATGATTTTTTTCATGGTTTGTTTTTTTCCCCTTACAAAGTCTAATATTCCACTAACTTTTGACAAAAAATAAAAACTTCCATGAACTCACTATGCTCATCAAGAAATACCTTGGGGTGTCCTCTTTCCAAAATGGGGGCACTTGTGGGGTAACTACCCAAAATCACATTGCTCACATACTGCCCTGGCATTCTAGAGGCCCTAATGTGTGAGAAGTAGTTTGAAATCAAAATGTGTAAAAAAATGCCCTGTGAAATCCAAAAGGTGCTCTTTGGAATGTGGGCCCATTTGCCCACCTAGGCTGCAAAAAAGTGTCACACATCTGGTATCGCCGTACTCAGGAGAAGTTGGGCAATGTGATTTGGGGTGTCATTTTACATATACCCATGCTGGGTGAGAGAAATATCTCGGTCAAATGCCAACTTTGTATAAAAAAAGGGAAACGTCTTTTGCCAAGAAATTTCTCTCACCCAGCATGGGTATATATAAAGTGACACCCCAAAACACATTGCCCAACTTCTCCTGAGTACGGCGATACCAGATGTGTGACACTTTTTTGCAGCCTAGGTGGGCAAATGGGCCCACATTCCAAAGAGCACCTTTTGGATTTCTCAGGGCATTTTTTACACATTTTTGATTTCAAACTACTTCTCACTAGAGTTGAGCGAACACCTGGATGTTCGGGTTCGAGAAGTTCGGCCGAACTTCCCGGAAATGTTCGGCTTCGGGATCAAAACCCGACCCGAACTTCGTCCCAAACCCCATTGAAGTCCATGGGGACCCGAACTTTTCGGCACTAAAAAGGCTGTAAAACAGCCCAGGAAAGGGCTAGAGGGCTGCAAAAGGCAGCAAAATGTAGTTAAATCCCCTGCAAACAAATGTGGGTAGGGAAATGAATTAAAATTAAAATAAAATAAATAAAAATTAACCAATATCAATTGGAGAGAGGTCCCATAGCAGAGAATCTGGCTTCCTGTCAGCAGAGAATCAGTCTTCATGTCATAGCAGAGAATCAGGCTTCACGTCACCCACCACTGTAACAGTCCATTGTCAGATATTTGGGCCCCGGCACCCAGGCAGAGGAGAGAAATCCCATAGAGATTCTGGCTTCATGTTAGCAGAGAATCAGTCTTCATGTCATAGCAGAGAATCATGCTTCACGTCACCCACCACTGGAACAGTCCATTGTCAGATTTTTAGACCCAGGCAGAGGAGAGAGGTCCCATAGCAGAGAATCTGGCTTCATGTCAGCAGAGAATCATGCTTCACGTCACCCAACACTGGAACAGGCCACTGTCAGATATTTTTAGGCCCCGGCACCCAGACAGAGGAGAGGTTCATTCAACTTTGGGTTGCCCCGCAATATAATGGTAAAATGAAAATAAAAATAGGATTGAATGAGGAAGTGCCCTGGAGTACAATAATATATGGTTAAGGGGAGGTAGTTAATGTCTAATCTGCACAAGGGATGGACAGGTCCTGTGGGATCCATGCCTGGTTCATTTTTATGAACGTCAGCTTGTCCACATTGGCTGTAGACAGGCGGCTGCGTTTGTCTGTAATGACGCCCCCTGCCGTGCTGAATACACGTTCAGACAAAACACTGGCCGCCGGGCAGGCGAGCACCTCCAGGGCATGAAAGGCTAGCTCTGGTCACGTGGACAATTTGGAGACCCAGAAGTTGAATGTGGCCAAACCATCAGTCAGTACGTGGAGGGGTGTGCACACGTACTGTTCCACCATGTTAATGAAATGTTGCCTCCTACTAACACGTTCCGTATCAGGTGGTGGTGCAGTTAGCTGTGGCGTGGTGACAAAACTTTTCCACATCTCTGCCATGCTAACCCTGCCCTCAGAGGAGCTGGCCGTGACACAGCTGCGTTGGCGACCTCTTGCTCCTCCTCTGCCTTCGCCTTGGGCTTCCACTTGTTCCCCTGTGACATTTGGGAATGCTCTCAGTAGCGCGTCTACCAACGTGCGCTTGTACTCACGCATCTTCCTATCACGCTCCAGTGCAGGAAGTAAGGTGGGCACATTGTCTTTGTACCGGGGATCCAGCAGGGTGGCAACCCAGTACTCCGCACACGTTAAAATGTGGGTAACTCTGCTGTCATTGCGCAGGCACTGCAGCATGTAGTCGCTCATGTGTGCCAGGCTGCCCAGAAGTAAGGACAAGCTGTCCTCTGTGGGAGGCGTATCGTCATCGTCCTGCGTTTCCCCCCAGCCACGCACCAGTGATGGGCCCGAGCTGCTTTGGGTGCCACTCCGCTGTGAACAGGCTTCATCCTCATCCTCCTCCACCTCCTCCTCATCCTCGTCCTCCTCATCCTCCAGTAGTGGGCCTGTCTGGCCACATTTGTACCTGGCCTCTGCTGTTGCAAAAAAACTCCCTCTGAGTCACTTCGAAGAGACTGGCCTGAAAGTGCTAAAAATTACCCCTCTTCCTCCTCCTCCTCCTCCTGGGCCACCTCCTCTTCCATCATCGCCCTAAGTGTTTTCTCAAGGAGACATAGAAGTGGTATTGTAACGCTGATAACGGCGTCATCGCCACTGGCCATGTTGGTGGAGTACTCAAAACAGAGCAACAGGGCACACAGGTCTCGCATGGAGGCCCAGTCATTGGTGGTGAAGTGGTGCTGTTCCGCAGTGCGACTGACCCGTGCGTGCTGCAGCTGAAACTCCACTATGGCCTGCTGCTGCTCGCATGCTGTCTGTCCAGCATGTGCAAGGTGGAGTTCCACCTGGTGGGCATGTTGCATATGAGGCAGTGAGCGGGAAGGCCGAAGTTACGCTGTAGCGCAGACAGGCGAGCAGCGGCAGGATGTGAACGCCAGAAGCGCGCACAGACGGCCCGCACTTTATGCAGCAGCTCTGACATGTCGGGGTAGTTGTGAATGAACTTCTGCACCACCAAATTCAGCACATGCGCCAGGCAAGGGATGTGCGTCAAACCGGCTAGTCCCAGAGCTTCAATGAGATTTCGCCCATTATCGCACACCACCAGGCCGGGCTTGAGGCTCACTGGCAGCAACCACTCGTCTGTTTGTTGTTCTATACCCCGCCACAACTCCTGTGCGGTGTGGGGCCTGTCCCCCAAACATATGAGTTTCAGAATGGCCTGCTGACGTTTACCCCGGGCTGTGCTGAAGTTGGTGGTGAAGGTGTGTGGCTGACTGGATGAGCAGGTGATAGAAGAGGAGGAGGAAGCCGAGTAGGAGGAGGAGGCAACAGGAGGCAAAGAATGTTGCCCTGCGATCCTTGGTGGCGGAAGGACGTGCGCCAAACAGCTCTTCGCCTGGGGCCCAGCCGCCACTACATTTACCCAGTGTGCAGTTAGGGAGATATAGTGTCCCTGGTCGTGCTTACTGGTCCACGTATCTGTAGTTAGGTGGACCTTGCCACAGATGGAGTTGCGCAGTGCACACTTGATTTTATCGGATACTTGGTTGTGCAGGGAAGGTACGGCTTTCTTGGAGAAGTAGTGCCGGCTGGGAACAACATACTGTGGGACAGCAAGCGACATGAGCTGTTTGAAGCTGTCTGTTTCCACCAGCCTAAATGACAGAATTTCATAGGCCAGTAGTTTAGAAATGCTGGCATTCAGGGCCAGGGATCGAGGGTGGCTAGGTAGGAATTTACACTTTCTCTCAAATGTTTGTGAGATGGAGAGCTGAACGCTGCCGTGTGACATGGTTGAGATGCTTGGTGACGCAGGTGTTGGTGTTGGTGGTACATCCCATGTTTGCTGGGCGGCAGGTGCCAACGTTCCTCTAGAGGTGGAGGAAGAGGCCGAGGCGGCAGCAGCAGAAGAGGCTGAGGCGGCAGCAGCAGAAGAGGTAGCAGGGGGAGCCTGAGTGACTTCCTTGTTTTTAAGGTGTTTACTCCACTGCAGTTCATGCTTTGCATGCAGGTGCCTGGTCATGCAGGTTGTGCTAAGGTTCAGAACGTTAATGCCTCGCTTCAGGCTCTGATGGCACAGCGTGCAAACCACTCGGGTCTTGTCGTCAGCACATTGTTTGAAGAAGTGCCATGCCAGGGAACTCCTTTGGGGTGCTCGGTCAGTAGCAGGCGGAGTCTCTTGGCGGCAGGTGTTCTGCTTTTGCCCACTGCTCCCTCTTTTGCTACGCTGTTGGCTCGGTCTCACCACTGCCTCTTCCTCCGAACTGTGAAAGTCAGTGGCACGACCTTCATTCCATGTGGGGTCTAGGACCTCATCGTCCCCTGCATCGTCTTCCACCCAGTCTTGATCCCTGACCTCCTGTTCAGTCTGCACACTGCAGAAAGACGCAGCAGTTGGCACCTGTGTTTCGTCATCATCAGAGACGTGCTGAGGTGGTATTCCCATGTCTCATCATCAGGAAACATAAGTGGTTGTGCGTCAGTGCATTCTATCTCTTCCACCCCTGGGGAAGGGCTAGGTGGATGCCCTTGGGAAACCCTGCCAGCAGAGTCTTAAAACAGCATAAGAGACTGTTGCATAACTTGAGGCTCAGACAGTTTCCCTGGTATGCATGGGGGTGATGTGACAGACTGATGGGCTTGGTTTTCAGGCGCCATCTGTGCGCTTTCTGCAGAAGACTGGGTGGGAGATAATGTGAACGTGCTGGATCCACTGTCGACCACCCAATTGACTAATGCCTGTACCTGCTCAGGCCTTACCATCCTTAGAACGGCATTGGGCCCCACCAAATATCCCTGTAAATTCTGGCGGCTACTGGGACCTGAGGTAGTTGGTACACTAGGACGTGTGGCTGTGGCAGAACGGCCACGTCCTCTCCCAGCACCAGAGGGTCCACTAACACCACCACGACCATGTCCGTGTCCGCGTCCCTTACTAGATGTTTTCCTCATTGTTACCGTTCACCACAATAAGAAAAATATTTGGCCCAATGTATTGAATTCAAATTCAGGCCTTTTTTTACAGACACCTAACACTATCTGGCTATCTATTTAGGTACCGTATTACACTAATACAGGCACAGCAGTAATGACAGATTTAGCTGAATATAAATTTGAGGCCTATTATTTAGGCTGGGCTGGTCGACGGGTATACGTTTACGGACAGAATTAGACTTGGATATGCACAGTAGCGTGTGTGTGAAGTTATTGAGAATGACCCTATCAGCACTTTGAATCCAATATACCCTTTTAGGGATAGATTTAAAGTAGGCCTGATACAGCAGAACCACTAATTTAGGAAATTGCTAGGTTGGGAATTGTATTTCAACCCAGAACAAAAACTGCTTTGACGGACACAAAATAACTTGACCAGCTACAGCAATAACCACAGATTTAGCTGAATATAAATTTGAGGCCTCTTTTTTAGGCGCTGGGTGACAGGTATATGTTTACGGACAGAATTAGACTTGGATATGCACAGTAGCGTGTGTGTGAAGTTATTGAGAATGACCCTATCAGCACTTTGAATCTAATATACCCTTTTAGGGATAGATTTAAAGTAGGCCTGATACAGCAGAAACCACTAATTTAGGAAATTGCTAGGTTGGGAATTGTATTTCAACCCAGAACAAAAATATATCCTTTGCCAGACAGCAGACAGTATTACAATTGGCTGGCCACAGCTGAAACACCACATTTAGGGTACTGCTATTTTGGCAATTGTATGTCACCCCTCAATAAAATAGCAAGCACAGCCAAGCCCCTGATGTAGGATATAGCCAAAAAATAACCACACTATTGATGGTTAAATGGACTTGGTGGCAGCTTGTGCTGGCGCACCACAAGCCACAAAATGGCCGCCGATCACCCCAGAAAAAAGTGACTGAAAAACGCTCTGGGCAGCCTAAAAACAGTGAGCAATTGAATAGCAGCAGTTCAATGATCCACAGCTGTAGATCGATCACTGACTTAAGTGTTTTGGAGGAATTAATCACTGCCTAATCTCGCCCTAACATCGCAGCTGCAACCTCTCCCTACACTAAGCACAGCAGACTACGTGACTCCAGCTTAAATAGAGGCTGGGTCACATGCTGCACTGGCCAATCACAGCCATGCCAATAGTAGGCATTGCTGTGATGGCCTCGTGGGGCAAGTAGTATGACGCTTGTTGATTGGCTGCTTTGCAGCCTTTCAAAAAGCGCCAAGAAAACGACGAACCCCGAACCCGGACTTTTACTAAAATGTTCGGGTCCGTGTCATGGACACCCCAAAATTCGGTACGAACCCGAACTATGCAGTTCGGGTTCGCTCATCCCTACTTCTCAAACATTAGGGCCCCTAGAATTCCAGGGCAGGATAACTACCCCACAACTGACCCCATTTTAGAAAGAAGACACCCCAAGGCATTTCTTGATGGGCATAGTGAGTTCATGGAAGTTTTTATTTTTTGTCACAAGTTAGTGGAATATGAGACTTTGCAAGGAAAAAAAATAAAATAAAAAATCATCATTTTCCGCTAACTTGTGACACAAAATAAAAAATTCTAGGAACTCGCCATGCGCCTCACGGAATACCTTGGGGTGTCTTCTTTCCAAAATGGGGTCACTTGTGGGGTAGTTATACTGCCCTGGCATTTTAGGGGCCCTAAAGCTTGAGAAGAAGTCTGGAATATAAATGTCTAAAAAATGTTACGCATTTGGAATCCGTGAGGGGTATGGTGACTTCATGTGAGATTTTATTTTTTGACACAAGTTAGTGGAATATGAGACTTTGTAAGAAAAAAAAGAGAAAAAAATTCCACTAAAAAAAATGTCTGAATGGAGCCTGAATCAATGACAGGGGGGTGATCAGGGAGTCTATATGGGGTGATCACCCCTTTGTCATTTATCACCCCCCTGTAAGGCTCCATTCAGACCTCCGTATGTGTATCCGTGGATCCGTAAAAAACATACGGATGTCTGAATGGAGGGGGGTGATCGGGGTGACAGGGGGGTGATCGGGGAGTCTATATGGGGTGATCAGGGGTTAATAAGTGACAGGGGGGGTGTAGTGTAGTTGTGTTTGGTGCTACTTATTACTGAGCTGCCTGTGTCCTCTGGTGGTCGATCCAAGCAAAAGGGACCACCGGCGGACCAGGTAGCAGGTATATTAGACGCTGTTATCAAAGCAGCGTCTAATGTATATTAGACGCTGCTTTGATAACAGCGTCTAATATACCTGCTACCTGGTCCTCCGGTGTTCCCTTTTGCTTGGATCGACCACCAGAGGACACAGGCAGCTCAGTAATAAGTAGCACCAAACACAACTACACTACACCCCCCCTGTCACTTATTAACCCCTGATCACCCCATATAGACTCCCCGATCACCCCCCTGTCACCCCTGACACTGTTAGGGGTTAAAAAAATCGCATCTACAGCCTGCCAGCGAACGATCGTCGCCAGCGTCTCGCGAGATGACGCATAGATGCGTGACTCTGCCTGGAGCTGCTGCCTCGAACGCGATCCTGCGTTAGGCGGTCCGGAGGCGGTTAATCTTTTTAAGTCGCTGTTGTACTTCTTCCTGGGTCAGACAGGACACTTTTAATGGGGAATTTATTTCAACATTCAGCATTTCTTCTGACAGTTTATTTTCCTCAGTGAATACATTGGGGAAAAAAATATTTAACAGCTTTTCTTTCTCCTTGTCACTCTCTGCGACTCCCTCCTCATTACTCTTTAAAGGGCCGACACCTTCAGATTTATACTTTTTAACATTTATATAATTGAAGAATATTTTAGGGTTAGTTTTACTCTTTGTGTCGGGATTCAAACCCGTGACCAGCCACATCCCTGGCAGTAGCCCTGCTTACTAGGCTACCGTCCTCTCTGGACATTCCTCCCTGAAACCTATTATGTAACCTCAGTCTTGCCAAGCCTTGCTCATTACTCTTGATTTTCCACACCTGGTACTTCCCTATATAAGTCCAGCCCCTTGAACTCCAGCTTGCTGATTATTGAGCTCCTGAGCCTTGATCAAGCTTCTCCTCATCTGCTGCTCTTGCTACTACTGGAAGTCCACTGCTGACCAGGAATTGCCTACCGACTACGCCTCTGCCAGACTTCCTGCACCTACTACCTGCCTGCGGTCCTTGCCACTGGGCTCCACTCCTACCTCCAGCCAGCGGTCCTCTGACTCAGGTGAGCCTGTAGGACTGTTACACTTTGGCAATTAATCTCTCGGTCTCTAGTTTGGCCGCTTTTATTTGTTTTTTACATGTTCTATTTTTTTCCTTATAGTTTTTTTTACAGTTCTGTTTATCCACATTGGTTACTTTTTGTTCCTTAACCTTTTATTCCCATACGGTATGTACCTCTCACAATGAGATTTTAGGATGCTTTTAACTGCTTACCGACCGCCTAACGCAGTGATGCATCCTGGCGGCGGTCGATTCATTTCTCCTAGACGCATATAGGCGTCATCTCGCGAGACGCGAGATTTCCTGTGAACGCGCTCACACAGGCGCGCGTTCACAGGAACTGCAGGTAAGCGAGTGGATCTACAGCCTGGCAGCGGCGATCGTTCGTTGGCAGGCTGTAGATTCCATTTATTTTAACTCCTAACAGGTATATTAGACGCTGTTTTGAGCGTCTAATATACCTGCTACCTGGTCCTCTTGTGGTCCCTTTTGCTTGGCTCGACCACCAGAGGACAAAGGCAGCTCTGTAATAAGTGCCACCAAGCGCTACACTACACCCCCCGTCACTTATTAACCCCTGATCACCCCATATAGACTCCCTGATCACCCCCCTGTCATTGATCACCCCCCTGTAAGGCTCCATTCAGACGTCCGTATGTGTTTTAAGGATCCATGGATCGGATCCGCAAAACACATACGGACATCTGAATGGAGCCTGACAGGGGGGTGATCACCCCATATAGACTCCCTGATCTCCCCCCCCCTGTCATTGATCATTCAGACGTCCGTATGTGTTTTACGGATCGGATCCGCAAAACATACATATGTCTGAATGGAGCCTTACAGGGGGGTGATCAATGATGGGGGGGTGATCACCCTATATAGACTCCCTGATCACCCCCCTGTCATTGATCACCCCCCTGTAAGGCTCCATTCAGACATTTTTTTTTTTGCCACAAGTTAATGGAAATTGATTGGGTTTTTTTTTGTTTTTTTTCTTACAATGTCTCGTATCCCACTAACTTGTGACAAAAAATAAAATCTCACATGAACTCACCATACCCCTCACGGCATCCAAATGCGTAATTTTTTTTAGACATTTATATTCCAGACTTCTTCTCACGCTTTAGGGCCCCTAAAGTGCCAGGATAGTATAAATACCCCACATGTGACCCCATTTCGGAAAGAAGACACCCCAAGGTATTCGCTGAGGGGCATATTGAGTCCATGAAAGATTATAATTTTTGTCCCAAGTTAGCGGAAAGGGAGACTTTGTGAGAAAAAAAAACAACTCAATTTCCGCTAACTTGTGCCAAATTATTATTTTTTTCAATGAACTCGCCATGCCCCTCATTGAATACCTTGGGGTGTATTCTTTCCAAAATGGGGTCACATGTGGGGTATTTATACTGCCCTGGCATTCTAGGGGCCCAAATGTGTGGTAAGGAGTTTGAAATCAAATTCTGTAAAAAATGACCTGTGAAATCCGAAAGGTACTCTTTGGAATATGGGCCCCTTTGCCCACCTAGGCTGCAAAAAAGTGTCACACATGTGGTATCGCCGTACTCAGGAGAAGTTGGACAATGTGTTTTGGGGTGTCATTTTACATATACCCATGCTGGGTGAGATAACTATCTATCTCGGTGAAATGCCAACTTTGTATAAAAAAAATGGGAAAAGTTGTCTTTTGCCGAGATATTTCTCTCACCCAGCATGGGTATATGTAAAAAGACACCCCAAAACACATTTCCCTACTTCTCCTGAGTACGGCGATACCACATGTGTGACACTTTTTTGCAGCCTAGATGCGCAAAGGGGCCCAAATTCCAAAGAGCACCTTTCGGATTTCACAGGGCATTTTTTACACATTTTGATTTCAAACTACTTTTCACACATTAGGGCCCCTAAAATGCCAGGGCAGTATAACTACCCCACAAGTGACCCCATTTTGGAAAGAAGACACCCCAAGGTATTCCGTGAGGGGCATGGAGAGTTCCTAGAATTTTTTATTTTTTGTCACAAGTTAGCGGAAAATTAGACTTTGTAAGAAAAAAAAAAGAAAAAAAATCATCATATTCCGCTAACTTGTGACAAAAAATAAAAAGTTCTATGAACTCACTATGCCCATTAGCGAATACCTTAAGGTGTCTACTTTCCGAAATGGGGTTATTTGTGGGGTTTTTCTACTGTCTGGGCATTGTAGAACCTCAGGAAACATGACAGGTGCTCAGAAAGTCAGAGCTGCTTTAAAAAGCGGAAATTCACATTTTTGTACCATAGTTTGTAAATGCTATAACTTTTGCCTAAACCATTTTTTTTTTACCCAAACATTTTTTTTTTATCAAAGACATGTAGAACAATAAATTTAGAGAAATTTATATATAGATGTTTTTTTGTTTTTTTTTAATTTCGTTTACAAAAAAAGTATAAATTTCAGCAGCAATGAAATACCACCAAATGAAAGCTCTATTAGTGAGAAGAAAAGGAGGTAAAATTGATTTGGGTGGTAATTTGCATGACCGAGCAATAAACTGAAAGTAGTGTAGTGCAGAATTGTAAAAAGTGGTCTGGTCATTAAGGGTGTTTAAGCTAGGGAAGATATCCCATTTTGTGGCTGTATTTTTATTTGTGAGGACTTTATCCCATTTAGTTAGGCTTATGGCCTCTCTTAGTTGGCTAAATTTAGCTTTTTTGAAGTTTGGTATTTTTGTTCCTCCCTGTAGAAACGCTCTTTTGAATGATAATTGGAAGGTTTATGGTCACTATTTCCCAGGTGTCCCCCAACCTGCACATCTGTTGTTCTGTTGGTTAATACTAAGTCCAGTATGGCCGTCCCTCTAGTCGTGTCCTGAACCAATTGGGAGTGTGATTGTCTTTGGTTATTGCCAAGAACCTGTTTCCTTTATGAGATATACAAGTTTCAGTTTCCCAGTCTATATCTGGGTAGTTGAAGTCCCCCATAATAACCCCCTCATTATGATTTGCCGCCTTGTCCATCTCATTTAGTAGTAGATTTTCTGTGGACTCTGGTATATTAGGTGGTTTATAGTAAACTCCTATTAGTAATTTATTGTTGTTTTTAGCTCCATGTATCTCTACCCACAGTGACTCCACATGTTCATGTCCCTCACTTATATCTTCACGGAGTGTGGGCTTTAGACATGACTTTACATAAAGGCAGACCCCTCCCCCTCTCCGGTTTTGACGATCCTTTCTAAACAGACTGTAACCTTGTACATTAACTGCCCAGTCATAGCTATCATCCAGCCATGTCTCAGTTATTCCCACTATGTCAGTCTTCCTCACACATCAGTAATTCCAGTTCACCAGTTTTATTAGTCAGGCTTCTGGCATTAGTATACATACATTTGAGAGGTTTATGTATATTTTGTACCCTACACCTTTCCTTCTGAACTGTTCTAGTCCCTCCTTCCATTCCTCCCCCAGTCCCACTACCTTGCCCCCAGGCTCTATCTGCACTATCTTCCCACACTCTATTAGGCCCAGATTACTGGAATCTGCCATACAGACATGGTTTTCCGATGTATTACACTATGAACTACAGAACGCCACAGATTATAGACACTATATAAGGCCCAGAGCTTTGGAATCTGTAATATAGGCACAGTTTTCTGTTGCAGTACAGTATTGGTAACAGAACACCACAGATCAGGCCCAGTTTATTGGTTGTAAATTTTTGTTTTATTAAGGAAAATAACAAAAGGCAATGTCGATCAATGACAAAACTTAAATGAGTATAATGTGTTCAACAAGAACATATGATTGATATATCTAACTTATTTACTCTAATATTTTCAAGCTGAAAATATAGCATGTAATGATAGGCAATCTTTATTTACGGTTACACTTAAGAAACCTAACATATGGTATTCAAAATAGAAACGTCGAATGGTGAAGGAAGGGAAAGGGAACGGGAAGGAAATCTAGAAAAAGGGAACAAAAAGAAACAAACAAAACAAAACAATGTCACATGTTATTTAATGCATTCAAAAAGAAAAAATCTAATCTCAAGGAAGAAACTTCGATCAAAGTACTTGGCTATCATGTTTGTGGATACATAGTCGATCCATTTGGACCAGATCCCGAGATACTTCTTTGGATTTCCATCAATTGTCCATCTTAATTTTTCGAACCTACTAACTAACGTGACCTCCTTTAACCATTCTTGTATAGATGGTGTATCTACGCTCGACCAATGCCTTGGAATAATGGTTTTGAGAGCAGCAATTAAAAATGGAAAAAGTCGGGGGCGTGGCTTGGCTGCCGTGAGGAATGGCCGCTTGAACACATCGCTCCTGCACCTCGGCGATTATAAAACAGCTCCCCAGGGCAATAACTGCTGCCTTCTCCACGCTATTGATGGCACCAAAGCGGGACAACATCCAGGAAGCTATGGGGAAGTCTAAAAGGCAGCTCGCTAGGCTGCAGAGCGGAAACCTGGATAGCTTCTTTGAACGAGGCCAGGCCAAAGATGGCGCAGATTCCCGCGCCGCGACCCGCACCTCATCTCCTCGAGACAGCGCATCGCCAAGAAGCACCTCCAGATCCCCACCACCTTTACTGGGGCCCGATGTCTTCTCCCTGACGGAAGCAGAGTTCCCCTCGCTACCACCAACTCCAAGCGACATAGAGACTCCAGGGAAGAAGGATACACAAAATGTCGGCGCAACTAACCTGAATGGGCTCTCACCCTCCAGCAGTCCCCTAAAGCAGAAGCCGCGCCTGGACACGTCAGGTTTTCCTAAGGTTAGTGAGGGGCCCTGGGCACAAGCAGCGGAGTCTCCTGCTGTGATCCCCATCATAGCATACCAAACCTCAGACAAACCGCTGTGTGAGGAATCTATTAAAAACATGCTGCTGGCATTACACCAGTCCCTGCGATCAGATATGACAGGGTTAATTAACCCACTGGCGGCCAAAGTTAAGGTCAACACTGAAAAAATCCTGCATGTGGAGAATAAAATGGCAGAATTTGCCATGTCACAAAATAATGTCATAGATGCTCACAATGATATGGCGGATGAGCTAGAAACCATTAAAAGCAAACTAGCAGATCTGGAAGATCGTTCCAGAAGGAACAATGTTAAATTCAGGGGCATACCCGAAGATGTGACACCTCGTGACCTGCAACCCTATATTAAAAGCCTCATCAAAGCTTTGCTGCCCAATATTCCTGTCCCTGATATGATAATAGACAGGGCTCATAGAATTCCGAAGCCGTCATACTTGGGGGCAGATATCCCAAGGGACACACTTGCTAGGATCCACTTTTTCCATACAAAAGAAGCCCTAATGCTGGCGGCTAGGAATTGTGACAAACTCCCTGCCCCATTCCAAGCTGTCAGGCTTTTTGCAGACCTCTCCATGACAACTTTGAGGCAAAGGAGAGAATTACAGCCGATTACTCTAGCCCTCAGGGATAACAATATCCAATATAAATGGGGCTACCCACAAAAGCTGCTAGTCCGGAGAGACGGAAAAACCCATGTGGTAAAATCGATTGCGGATGGAAAGGAACTATTTCTAACATGGGACATTTCCTTCCAGCCGGAAAAAAGTGGAGACCGAAGACGGGATAATCGGATGTCTACAACTGGAATCCAAGATGGCTAATGCTCCCAAAGGGGTTACCACAGTCCCAGAGTGAAGATGAGGGCGAGGATATAAAGATCACACGCCAGATCATCAATAGTTCAGAGGAGTGGGGTCGTCCATATGTTTTTATATTTTTTTTTTTTTTTCATGTGGGGTTTGATATTTAACCTTTTTATCTAGGTGCAGATTATATGCTGATATATTCAATACTCCTCTCAGTCTCACCAGTGGACTCTCGTCACCTATTCATCACAGACGAATTTGACCGTCTGGAGTTGGGGTACTATTCCCTGTTTTTGTTATTTTTCACAGCGTCTGGACTCCCCAGTATTTTGCTATTTTGAATATCTGCCTACAGAATACGTGTATACAGATTGTTAGGCACTTGCCTATTGTTATCAAAGTTAATCTGCTGATTTTTGGTTGCCCGTCTATTCACACAAAAATTGGTTCCTCCCCCCATTCAAATGGGTCTTAAAATTCTGTCTTTGAATGCCAAAGGACTTAATTGTCCACAAAAAAGAACGTATGTTTGGCGGGAGGCAACTAAAGCTGGAGCGGACCTCATTTGTATTCAGGAAACTCATTTATTGCAGGAAGATGCTAAACGTATTAACAATCGTTTCTTTCCTTATGTATTACATTCCCATTTTAGTAAGAAATCCAGAGGGGTGTTCATAGCTGTCAAGAATTCAGTGGCCTTTACAGCCTTATCCTCAAAAGTGGACCCCGGAGGCCGATACATCATCTTGGTATGTTCTATCAACAACATCACCTACACCATAGTTAATGTTTACGCACCTAATAACCACCAAATCTCCTTCCTGCGGAAGATACTAAAACAGATAAACCAATTGAAACAAGGAAAGGTGATAGTTTGTGGGGATTTTAACCTGGTGATGGATCGGTCGCTGGACTCTACTAGCCCAGGCCGGCGTATGGGGGGTGATGCGGCCTCTCTTTTGCGCACAGAAGGCCTCATTGATGTGTGGAGAGCTCAACATAGTGTAGAAAGAGACTATACCTTTTTCTCAACTCCTCATCTATCGTACTCGCGCATTGATATGTTTTTTGTTGATCAAGCCACTCTGCTGCATACAATATCTTCTGACATTGGACTTATTCAATGGTCCGATCATGCCCCAATTACACTGTCTCTGGAAGACATTTATCAATTCCCACGTGCCCCTATTTGGCGTAATGATATATTGTTATTCTCCAATCCTGACACAGCTAAAGAAATAACCGCTGAACTAAAGGAATTTTTCACCTTTAATGATGGCTCTGTCACGGATAAATATGTTTTGTGGCAGTCCCATAAAGCATTCATTCGAGGCTCCCTGATTAGAATAAAATGCAAACTAAAGAAAATTAGAGAAAAGGAAATATCTCAGCTGCTCACATCCATTGCTAACCTCGAAACCCAGAACAAAATATCCCCTACAGCCCAAACAACGGCCCTTTTGAAAGCAGAGAGGAACAAATTATGTAGTCTAATGTCCCAAAATTATTCTAAATCCATGCTCTGGTTGAAAGCGAGACATTACGCCCAAGGGAACAGAGCTGGTAAACTATTAGCTAATAAACTAAAAATTCACCAAACCAAATCAAAAATTCCCTTCCTTATACATCCGTCATCTAAAGCTAAATTAATAGATCCTAGGGATATTGCAGAGCAATTCCGCACCTATTACCATAGTCTCTATAATCTTAGGGAAACGGTTACATTGCCTCACAACTACTCTGAACTAGTGGAAAACTTCCTATCTCAATCTAAACTACCCACTCTCTCTCCTGACCAACTCCATTCATTGAATACCCCTCCTACATTTATCGAAATCCAAAAACTTATTGCTGGCCTCCCATCGGGTAAATCCCCAGGCCCAGATGGTCTGTCTAACGAATATTATAAACAGTTTTATCCCTTACTATCCCCGTACATTTTAGATATTTTTAATAAAGCCTTGGAAGGTACTCCATTCCCTCCAGAGATGCTGACAGCACTTATAGTCACCTTGCCAAAACCCGGTAAGCCCCCAGAGGTTCCTCAAAATTTTAGGCCAATTTCACTGCTAAACTCAGATATCAAAATCTTTGCCAAGTTAATAGCCAGTAGATTGTCAGCCATACTCCCTTCTTTGGTCAAAGATGACCAGACAGGATTCGTTAAAGGCCGATTGTTATCAGACAACACTAGACGATTGATCAATTTGTTTGATCATGCTGAACAAAATAACCTCCCTATAATAGCAGTAACATTAGACGCAGAGAAGGCGTTTGACCGCCTTCATTGGTCATTCGCATTCTCAGTCCTTAGCAAAATGGGCTTTCAGGGCAATATTTTAAATGCCTTCCATGGCTTATATGCTTCCCCTTCGGCTAAAGTATGGGTTAATGGGGTACTATCCGCTCCTTTCCAGATTACAAACGGCTCGCGTCAAGGATGCCCTTTGTCACCCCTCCTGTTCATCCTGGCCCTTGAGCCTTTAGCCCAACACATACGACAAACGCCCAGTATTCAGGGAGTGGATATTGGAGGGAGAGATCACAGGATATCGTTATATGCTGATGACATTATCCTTACTCTTTCTGATCCCCTTCGGTCATTGGAATCAGCTTTTGATTTAATAACACACTTTGGCATTCTTTCATACTATAAAATTAACAACTCCAAATCTCAAGCCTTATTACTTAATACCTCCCGAGAGGATGTTGGAATGATACAGTCCCGATTTCCTTTAGACTGGCAGGAAACAGAGCTTTCATATTTGGGTATCAAGCTGACATATCCCAGGTTACACTTGTACAAAAGAAACTATGAGCCCCTTCTGGAAACCATGTCGGCTGATTTCTCCCACTACTCCATGAAGGAGATATCCTGGGTCGGTAGAGTGGCAGCATTCCAGATGATGACATTGCCCAAACTGATATACATATTTAGAGCAATCCCCATCCCAATCCCGGACCTGTTCTTCCGGAAAGCTCAGGCAATATTGTCCAAATACATTTGGAAATCATCTAAACCCAGAATTGCTCAGAAACAGCTATTCTTACGGAAAAAAGCTGGAGGGCTAGGTCTACCTTGCATCAGTGATTATCATATAGCCATAGGCCTGTCATTAGCTAGGGAGTGGTGGGATAAAAACTGCAATAAAGCCTGGCACCAAATAGAATCTCACTCAATTAAGGAGAGCTCCTTAAAAGACTGGTTGATTGGCATACTATGGAATAGAAAGGTCCCTGAAGTCCCCCTGCAAACTGTAAAACATGTAGGGAAGCTTTGGCTAAAGTTCCATAACACCTATGCAGATTCCACTGATACCTTATTCTCCCATCTAGACACCCGTGCCTTGGAATGGATTTTGAGAGATATAACTCTTCGGAATTGGCAAGAACAGGGAATTAAGAAAGTCTCTCAACTCATTTGCCCAATAGGGGTCCTCTCGTTCACCACTATCCAACAGTTGTTTCAGCTTTCAACAGGCGAAATATTTAACTATCTCAGGGTGAAACATCTCCTAACATCGATTATCACTAAACCCCCTCCTATACATGAAGGGATCCTTCAAATATACTGTTCGCAAAACCTGCTGAAGAAAGGAGCGACAGGGCGTATATATGAATACATGGGTGATAAATCTGAATTTGCCAAACACAAGTCCTTCCAGAAGTGGGAAAGTGAACTGGGCAGCTCATTTTCTAAAGATGAATGGTCTTCTGCTATAAGCTTTTTGGCCTCCAATTTCAAATGTGTCACACATTATGAAGCTGGTGTTAAAACGCTTTTAAATTGGTATTTTACACCCATGAGACTGCATGTTATCTACCCTGCGTCTTCTCCCATGTGTTGGAGGGGATGTGGAAACATAGGCTCCCTACTCCACGTCCTGTGGACATGCCCAGTTGTCACAAACTACTGGAGACAGGTGTTTACACTGCTAGGCGAGATATCTGGTCGGAGTGACCCCCCGTCCCCAGAAATTGCTCTTTTGTTTCTAGGCATTCAGCATTTCTGCCCGTTATACAGGCCAATAGTGGGACATGTTTTACTAAGCGCAAAATTAGTTATTACCCGTCACTGGAAAGAAACAAACCCTCCTAATATTTCAGAGGTGATTGCTGAGCTAAATAACACATGCAGATATGAAAGGATGATTCCGCCCTCAGTGATTTCTCCTATAAAATTCAGGCGCATCTGGAACCCCTGGATGACTCATCCGAAATTCTCCAAGTAGAGAATCTTTAATACTCTGATCCCATGGGAGAAGTAGGGGTTGGGGATTCCTTTTGAAAACTGCTCTTGAAGGTCCCTCCTGTAACTAAGCTTCCTGATTAGACGGATTTATGATTGACACTTGTCACTTAGAGTTTTCTTAGTGTTTAATGTAAATTCTTGAAGACTATTGTTTGCCAAGAAGCGTGTCCTGATATTGCAACTAACTTGTTCCTGCGAGATGACTCATGCTGAATGTTAACAGACCATACTTTATATTAAACCGGAAACTTTTAATGCATTAATATTTGCCATTGGTGGCTGCGTCCACCTCAGATTGTATATGCAGTGTCACGACTGTTACTTTTAAATATGGAAAAATCTCAATAAAAATGTTGAAATCAAAAAAAAAAAATGGAAAAAGTCTGTCTCTGAGGCTGGCGTGTTTTTTGTTAAAGATTCCTAACAGGATTAGTTCTTTGTCCACCTCCACTCCAGAAAGTATCTGGTTGAATTTGGACCAAATTCAATCAAATTGGACCAAATTACAATCGAACCAGATGTGAGTATAAGAGCCAACTCCTCCACCGCATCTCCAGCAGTGAACTGAAATTTCCGGATTAATCTTGTTCAGAATGACAGGAGTCCTATACCATCTGGAAACAAGTTTAAAGTGTGACTCTTGGAGTCTTGTTGAGGTCACTTTGGGTACAGATGATTGCAAAATTGAAGTGGTTTCTTGTTCATTAAAAGACTTTTGGAGTTCAGTTATCCAACTACTAAGATACGGCGGAGGAAGTACGGTCTCATTAATAATAGAATAGAATTTAGATACACCATGATGGGTCAAGCTGAGCATCATTTTAGAAAGATTGTTTCGGGATGTTTGTGATATGGATTGGAAAGTCATTGAGGCAAAGAGCTTCATAATCTGGTCATATTCATTTTTAGTGAACTGGGGGAGTTTTTTATTTAGTATATAATTAGTGTAGTCCATCGGTGTGTTAACCGATTTAGTATATAATTAGTGTAGTGCTCTTTCAATAGTGTTGCATGGCCACCTGGATGGGAGTTAATCCTGTTTCTTACTAATCTCAGTTTTTTCGGGATTGAAACCAACAGAGGTAGGTCTACAAAGTCAGGTGTTTGTACATTATGTTTCCTTTGGAGATTAAGCTATACTTTAAGCGTGTGTTTAGTGTAGGGGTTATCAACTATATTGTACATATACTTATTATTCTTGGTCTTCCATATTAAACAATTCAGTGGGCACAACGCAACTTCTTCTTCTAAGTCTACCCAATACTTTCTTAATGGATATACATTCCATTCTTTAATTCTCGTTAGCGAAGTAGCCACGCTGTATTTTTCAATGTCTGGAAGACCAAGACCACCCTTATATTTTGGTCTTATTAACATATTATAAGATAGACGATTATGTCCCTTATTCCATATAAAAACAAGAACTGCCCTTTTAATGATTATGAAAAAGCTTCTGGGAAGAGCCATATGGATTCCTTGTAAGAAATCTAGTAACCTGGGGAGGGTAATCATCTTCACTAGGTTGATACGACCAAACCAGGAGATGCAAAGATCATTCCATTCTTCCAGGTCTGATTTAACTTTCTGAATTAATACGTTAAAATTCAGTGAGTATAAATCATTGGGATTATTTGTAATGTTTATGCCTAAGTATTTAAAATGTGTGGTAGTTGGTTTAAGATTACTGATGGATTTCAACTTGTCCCAAGTTTGACTGTCAATATTCACATTAAAGATAGTAGATTTTGAAAGGTTTATTTTGAAATATGAAAGTCTGCCAAAATCCTTTATTTCCTTGAGGAGATTTGGGATAGAAGTCATTGGATTGGAGACAAAAAATAGAATATCATCCGCATAGGCAGCAGATTTATGGATAAGTCTTCTTGTTTCCAAGCCAGCGATTCCCTCATTTTGCCTAACCCTAGCAAGGAGAGGTTCCAAGGATATGATGAAAAGAAGAGGGGATAGAGGGCAACCCTGCCTAGTACTATTATGAATTGTAAAAGGCTGCGATGCTGTCCCATTAACTAGTACTTGTGCAGAGGGTATAAAGCTTGTATTTTATGAATAAAGGTATCTGGGAGACCAAATCTAGAGAGGGAAGCCATGAGGAAATTCCAGTCGAGCCTGTCAAAGGCTTTTTCAGTGTCAGTGGAAATCAGGGCATAAGGTATTTTATATTTTTTACTATATTCAATAACGAATAGGGCCTTCATTATATTGTCTTTGGCTTCTCCTCCCGGCATAAATCCTACCTGTTCAGGGTTAATAATGGTTGGTAAAATTTTTTGCAATCTATTCGCTATTATTTTAGCGTCAATTTTTAGATCATTGTTTAATAATGATATCGGGCGATAATTTTGACACAGGTAGGGTCTTTATCATCTTTTGGAATGAGCGAGATATTTGCAGCTAATGTTTCTGGCCTAAAGTTTATGGACAGTCCCACCTCATTAAAATATTTAGTCATATGTGGCGCAAGAATTTCCTTGAATCTCTTATAGTATTATATCCCAAAACCATCTGGACCTGGGCATTTACCCGTTGGTAGCATGCTAATCGCCTCATCTACTTCTTTCTGAGACAGGGGAGATGCTAAGAGCTCCTTTTGATCCTTATTAATGCTAGGCAATTTTATCTGTTTAAGGTAGTTGTGGATATCCGTGTCAGGTGGCCTAGAAACCAAATCATTAGTTTCCAAATTATAAAGCTTATTATAAAAATTTCGGAAGGCTGTAGCTATTTTATCAGTTATCTGTTCCATATTGCCATTCTCATTTTTAATTTTATGTATGGTAGTTTTTATTTCTCTGCCTCTGGATCAGCCTAGCCAATTCCCTACCGCATTTATTTGCATGAATAAATTGTCTGTCACGAGGGTGTCAAGAGCCACGTCTGACTCCGTTATACCCGAGGTCAGGAAGTCGCAGCGGGTGGCTGCGTGCTCTATGTATAAAGATAGTGCTGTTTCTTAATGGTAGCTTTCTGGGTTTGCCTTGCAACCCTTTTTGGCTCACTCAGGGATCCGTAGCTTCTTCTCCTCAGCTGTTTCTTGTCCAGCACTCCCAACCTCCTTATATTCCCCTCTCCCACTTCTCTGGTTGCCAGATATAGAGCTTCCTGCCTGGACTTCTATACTGACCCACTGGAGCTGAGTAGCTGTGATCCCTGGTTGTTGTTCCAGAGCGGTACCCTCCGGATCCCTGTTGGGCTTTTGTTGTCTGCTGTTGTCACCCACCTGGGATTATATGTTTTGTCTGTATTGTCTGTCCTCTCCTTGGTGTTTTCCTTTAGTGTCAGTGGTGCGGACTAGTGATCCCACCGCCCTGTTCACTACGTAGGGCTCATCTTAGGGAAAGCCAGGGTTTAGGCACGTGATCGGCGTACGGGTGAGGAACCCGTCTAGGGACGTCAGGGCAGCCAGGTGCCAGCCTCAAGGCGAGTCAGGGGTCACCACCTTTCCCTCTCCCTTGGACAGGGCCTTCCCATTTCCCTCCCTTTGCGTGACGCCGGTCATGACATTGTCTGAACTTACTCATGAAGATGATGTGATTTTTTTTTAAAATATTTTTTTTTAACCCCTAACGGGTATATTAGACGCTGTTTTGATAACAGCGTCTAATATACCTGCTACCTGGTCCTCTTGTGGTCCATTTTGCTTGGATCGACCACCAGAGGACACAGGCAGCTCTGTAAGAAGTAGCACCAAGCACCACACTACACTACACCCCCCTGTCACTTATTAACCCCTGATCACCCCATATAGACTCCCTGATCACCTCCCTGTAAGGCTCCATTCAGACGTCCGTATGTGTTTTACGGATCCATGAATGGAGCCTTACAGGGGGGGTGATCACCCCATATAGACTCCCTGATCAACCCCCTGTCATTGATCACCTCCCTGTAAGGCTCCATTCAGACATTTTTGTTGGCACAAGTTAGTGGAAATTGTTTTTTTTTTTGTTTGTTTTTTAGTTTTTTCTTACAAAGTCTCATATTCCACTAACTTGTAACAAAAAATAAAATCTCACATGAACTCACCATACCCCTCACTGAATCCAAATGCGTAAAATTTTTTAGACATTTATATTCCAGACTTCTTCTCACGCTTTAGGGCCCCTAAAATGCCAGGGCAGTATAAATACCCCACATGTGACCCCTATTTCGGAAAGAAGACACCCCAAGGTATTCGCTGAGGGGCATATTTAGTCCATGAAAGATTGAACTTTTTGTCCCAAGTTAGCGGAAAGGGAGACCTTGTGAGAAAAAAAAAATCTATTTCCGCTAACTTGTGCCAAAAAAAAAAAAATCTTCTATGAACTCGCCATGCCCCTCATTGAATACCTTGGGGTGTCTTCTTTCCAAAATGGGGTCACATGTGGGGTATTTATACTGTCCTGGCATTTTAGGGGCCCTAAAGCGTGAGAAGAAGTCTGGGATCCATATGTCTAAAAAATGCCCTCCTAAAAGTAATTTGGGCCCCTTTGCGCATCTAGGCTGCAAAAAAGTGTTACACATGTGGTATCGCCGTACTCAGGAGAAGTTGGGCAATGTGTTTTGGGTTGTCATTTTACATATACCCATGCTGGGTGAGATAAATATCTCGGTCAAATGCCAACTTTGTATAAAAAAATGGGAAAAGTTGTCTTTTGCCGAGATATTTCTCTCACCCAGCATGGGTATATGTAAAAAGGCACCCCAAAACACATTGCCCTACTTCTTCTGAGTACGGCGATACCAGATGTGTGACACTTTTTTTTGCAGCCTAGGTGGGAAAATGGGCCCACATTCCAAAGAGCACCTTTCGGATTTCACAGGGCATTTTTTACACATTTTGATTTCAAACTACTTCTCACACATTAGGGCCCCTAAAATGCCAGGGCAGTATAACTACCCCACAAGTGACCCCATTTTGGAAAGAAGACACCCCAATGTATTTCGTGATGGGCATAGTGAGTTCATGAAAGTTTTTATTTTTTGTCACAATTTAGTGGAATATGAGACTTTGTAAGAAAAAATAAAAATAAAAAATCATCATTTTCCGCTAACTTGTGACAAAAAATAAAAAGTTCTATGAACTCACTATGCCCATGTCACGAGGGTGTCAAGAGCCACGCCTGACTCCGTTATACCCGGGGTCAGGAAGTCGCAGCGGGTGGCTGCGCGCTCTATGTAGAAACATAGTGCTGTTTCTTTATGGTAGCTTTCTGGGTTTGCCTTGCAACCCTTTTTGGCTCACTCAGGGATCCGTAGCTCCTTCTCCTCAGCTGTTTCTTGTCCAGCACTCCCAACCTCCTTATATTCCCCTCTCACATTTCTCTGGTTGCCAGATATAGAGCTTCCTGCCTGGACTTCTATACTGACCCACTGGAGCTGTGTAACTGTGTTCCCTGGTTGTTGTTCCAGAGTGTTACCCTCCGGATCCCTGTGGGCCTTGGTGGTCTGCTGTTGTCGCCCACCTGGGATTATATGTTTTGTCTGTATTGTCTGTCCTCTCCTTGGTGTTTTCCTTTAGTGTCAGTGGTGCGGACTAGTGATCCCACTGCCCCGTTCACTACACAGGGCTCATCTTAGGGAAAGCCAGGGTTTAGGCACGTGATCGGCGTACGGGTGAGGAACCCGTCTAGGGACGTCAGGGCAGTCAGGTGCCAGCCGCAAGGTGAGTCAGGGGTCACCACCTTTCCCTCTCCCTTGGACAGGGCCCTCCCATTTCCCTCCCTTTGCGTGACGCCGGTCATTACATTATATCTGGCCCTTATTTTGTGTAGGTAAAAAAAATTATAATATTTTCTTTCTACCTACTTAGAATCCAGTATGGATCCAATTGCTGCTTTGTCAAAGCAACTTCAAGGCCTATCTTTGGAGGTGGCAGGATTGAAGGCGTCGGTCCTCCAGCAACAGCAGCAATTACAACAGACCGCAAGCCCAGCGGTTGCTACAGGTAACCAGGTTGTTGCGGAACCCAAGGTTGTTCTTCCTGACAGATTTTTTGGGGGAAAGGGACAAATTTGTGACGTTGCGTGAGGCCTGTAAATTATATTTTAAGTGGCGCCCTTACTCCTCTGGTAATGAAGAACAGCGGGTGGGGGTTGTTATTTCCCTGCTGCAGGGGGACCCGCAATCCTGGGCGTTCTCTTTACCCGCTGATTCCCAGGCTCTCCGGTCAGTGGATGGATTTTTTGGGGCCTTGGGTCTCATATATGACGACCCTGACCGAGTCGCACTGGCTGAATCAAAATTACGGAGACTCCTACAGGGAGAGCGGCCAGTAGAGGAGTATTGCTCAGAGTTCCGTAGGTGGGCTACGGATACCCAGTGGAACGACCCGGCTCTCAGGAGTCAGTTCTGCTCTGGGTTATCCGAAAGGATTAAGGATGCGCTTGCGCTGTATGAGACTCCCTTTTCCTTTGATGCGGTTATTTCCCTTGCTATCAGAATAGATAGACGTCTTAGGGACAGACCGGAGCAATTGGTAACCCCTCCCAAGCAGCAGTTAGTCTGTATGGACTTAGACGAGCCTATGCAGCTAGGAGGAACTACTCGTCAGGTCCGTCCTCCTGAGGCTCGCCATAGGCGTGGGGTTTGTTTTTTCTGTGGGGAGAGGGGTCATTTTATTAATGTCTGTCCTTCCTTCCTCAAAAACAAAAGACCGTCGGAAAACTACTAACCCCAGGCTGTGTGGAGGATGTCAGCCGGGGGGTATACGTTTCCTCCATACGAACATCGCAATTTGTGTTGCCAGCGGTTGTTGTTTTTGGCGTTAAGATGGAGACTATTTCTTTTTTTCTAGACAGTGGAGGAGCAGGAGTAAATTTGATAGATGCCCATTTTGCCCACACTATGGGTTTGTCTCTCTGTACGCTATAAAGACCTATTCCCATATTTGCTATTGATTCTGCTCCTCTGTCTCAGAGAAACCTCACTTACATTGTCCATAACGTACACCTTCGGGTAGGGGACCGCCGTAACGAGTTGCTTTCATGTTATGTTCTGGAGGGGCTTCCCACTCCGGTGGTGTTGGGTCTTCCCTGGTTGGTAGCGCACAATCCAGTGGTGGATTGGCAGGCCAGGGAGATATTGGAGTGGAGTGAGCATTGCAGAGAAAATTGCTTAAATAGCAATTGCTTAGTCGCCTCCATAGCTACCCTACCTACATTTATTTCGGACTTTGAGGACGTTTTTTCTGAAAAGGGTTGTCAGAAGTTACCACCTCACCGTCCTTATAATTGCCCGGTTAACCTGATTCCCAGTGCAAAATTACCCAAGACCAGGTTATATAATATTTCGGGTCCGGAGAGACAAGCCATGAAAGATTATATCTCTGAGAGCTTGGCTAAGGGACACATCAGACCCTCTTCTTCACCCGTGGCTGCAGGGTTTTTCTTCGTTAAAAAGAAAGATGGGGGCCTGCGTCCTTGCCTAGATTTCCGCAAACTAAACCGGATAACCATCTGAGACCCATACCCTCTTCCTCTCATTCCTGACCTGTTTAATCAGATTGCAGGTGCTAGGTGGTTGTCCAAACTTGATCTTAGGGGGGCCTACAATCTGATTCGTATTAAGGAAGGGGATGAGTGGAAGACAGCTTTTAACACCCCTGAGGGGCATTATGAAAATCTAGTCATGCCTTTCGGTCTGACCAATGCTCCTGCTGTCTTCCAACATTTCGTTAATGACATTTTTAGTCATCTTATCGGCAGGTTTGTGGTGATATACCTAGATGATATTTTAATTTATTCGTCTGATCTGAAAACACATGAGGTGCATGTCAGACAGGTACTGCAGGTCCTACGGACGAATAAATTATATGCTAAAATTGAAAAGCGTGTCTTCGCCGTTCAGGAAATACAGTTCCTAGGTTATTTATTATCTGGTTCAGGTTTCCGTATGGATCCTAGGAAGGTCCAGGCAATTTTAGATTGGGATCTTCCTGAGAACCTCAAAGCACTGCAACGGTTCTTGGGCTTCGCTAATTTCTATAGAAAATTCATTAAAAATTATTCGTTGATTGTAAAACCCCTTACTGACATGACTAGGAAGGGGACAGATTTTTCTAAATGGTCTGACGCCGCTAAAATTGCTTTTTCCTCTCTAAAAGAGAGGTTTACCTCGGCACCTGTACTAATCCAACCTGATGTCTCCCAGCCTTTTATTGTTGAAGTCGATGCGTCAGAGGTGGGAGTGGGGGCTGTGCTGTCTCAGGGTCCGTCTCCTAGCAAATGGCGTCCTTGTGCTTTATTTTCTAAAAAACTATCTGCAGCAGAAAAGAACTATGATATTGGCAATAAGGAACTATTGGCTATTAAACTAGCGTTTGAAGAATGGCGTCACTTTTTAGAGGGGGCAATCCACCCCGTCACTGTGATTACGGACCACAAAAACCTTCTGTACCTCGAATCAGCTAAGCGTCTCACCCCTAGACAAGCTAGGTGGTCGCTATTTTTTACCAGGTTTAACTTTATTATTACCTATCGTCCTGGGGCAAAAAATACCAAGGCAGATGCACTATCTCGTTGTTTCCCTGGAGGGGGTAATGTGAGTGATCCGGTACCCATTCTACAAAGAGGAGTGGTTGTCTCTGCGGTACACTCTGTTCTGGAGGGGAAGGTGTTAGAGGCCCAGGGGGACGCCCCGGTCTCTTGCCCCTCACAGAAATTGTTTGTACCGTTGAACCTGCGTCTCGAATTATTAAAGGAACATCATAATTCGGCACTTGCTGGGCACCCGGGTAGTAAAGCAACCTTGGAACTATTGTTTCGTCGTTTTTGGTGGCCAAGGTTGCGTCAGGATGTAATGGATTTTGTGTCTTCCTGTTCTACTTGTGCGCGCGCGAAAGTCTCTCATACACGTCCTGCAGGGTCTTTATTGCCACTTGTCATTCCCAATAGACCATGGACACATCTGTCAATGGATTTTATCACTGACTTACCTTTGTCTGCGGGTAAAACAGTTATCTTGGTAGTAGTGGACAGGTTTAGCAAAATGGTACACTTCATTGCGTTACCCGCACTACCTAATGCTAAGACTCTTGCTCAGGTATTCATCAGTGAAATCGTGAAGCTTCACGGGGTCCCTTCCGATGTTTCGGATCGGGGAACCCAGTTTATTTCTAAGTTTTGGAAAGCTTTTTGTTCCCGTTTGGGGGTACACTTGTCCTTTTCCTCAGCTTTCCATCCTATGTCGAATGGACAGACTGAGCGTACCAACCAAAACCTTGAGACATATCTAAGATGTTTTGTGTCTGAAAACCAAGAGGTGTGGTCATCATATTTACCATTAGCCGAGTTTGCCATAAATAATCGCCGTCAGGAATCTACTGGCAAGTCACCATTTCTTGGTGCATATGGTTTTCATCCCCAATTCTGTACTTTCAAAGAGGGGGGGTCTTCTGGGGTTCCCGAAGAGGAACGGTTTTCATCATCTCTTTCATCGGTATGGTAGAAGGTGCAAGCTAACTTGAAAAATATGGGAGGTAAATATAAATATAAAAGCATGGTAAATATAAAGGCACGCCAGGTCCGGACCTAGGAGTGAATGACTGTGTGGTTGTCTACTAGGAATATTAAATTAAAGGTTCCCTCTTGGAAACTGGGACCTAGGTTCATTGGCCCTTACAAAATAGTAGCCATCATTAACCCCGTGGCTTTTCGCCTGGAGCTACCTCAGACTTTTAAAATCCATAACGTCTTCCATAAGTCGTTACTCAGGAAATATGTTCCACCTCTAGAACCGTCACCGCTGCCACCCCCTCCTGTTGTTGTGGATGGTAATCTAGAGTTTCAAATATCCAAAATTGTTGATTCTCGTCGGGTCCGCCGCTCTCTTCAATATCTGGTGCATTGGAGGGGTTACGGTCCCGAGGAAAGAATGTGGGTTCCAGCGTCTGAGGTAAACGCCGACAGGTTAGTTCGGGCTTTTCATGCCTCTCATCCTGAGAGACCTAGTCCTGAGTGTCCGGAGGCCCCTCGTAGAGAGGGGGGTACTGTCACGAGGGTGTCAAGAGCCACGCCTGACTCCGTTATACCCGGGGTCAGGAAGTCGCAGCGGGTGGCTGCGCGCTCTATGTAGAAACATAGTGCTGTTTCTTTATGGTAGCTTTCTGGGTTTGCCTTGCAACCCTTTTTGGCTCACTCAGGGATCCGTAGCTCCTTCTCCTCAGCTGTTTCTTGTCCAGCACTCCCAACCTCCTTATATTCCCCTCTCACACTTCTCTGGTTGCCAGATATAGAGCTTCCTGCCTGGACTTCTATACTGACCCACTGGAGCTGTGTAACTGTGTTCCCTGGTTTTTGTTCCAGAGTGTTACCCTCCGGATCCCTGTGGGCCTTGGTGGTCTGCTGTTGTCGCCCACCTGAGATTATATGTTTTGTCTGTATTGTCTGTCCTCTCCTTGGTGTTTTCCTTTAGTGTCAGTGGTGCGGACTAGTGATCCCACACAGGGCTCATCTTAGGGAAAGCCAGGGTTTAGGCACGTGATCGGCGTACGGGTGAGGAACCCGTCTAGGGATGTCAGGGCAGTCAGGTGCCAGCCGCAAGGTGAGTCAGGGGTCACCACCTTTCCCTCTCCCTTGGACAGGACCTTCCCATTTCCCTCCCTTTGCGTGACGCCGGTCATTACAGTCCATCAGCAAATACCTTAGGGTGTCTACTTTCCAAAATGGGGTTATTTGTGGGTTTGTTCTACTGTTTGGGCATTGTAGAACCTCAGGAAACATGACAGGTGCTCAGAAAGTCAGAGCTGCTACAAAACGGAAATTCACATTTTTGTACTATAGTTTGTAAACACTAACTTTTACCCGAACCATTTTTTATTTTTTTTTACCCAAACATTTTTTTTTTATAAAAAACATGTAGAACAATAAATTTAGAGAGAAATTTATATATAGATGTCGTTTTTAAAAAAAAAATTCACAACTGAAAGTGAAAAAGGTAATTTTGTTGCAAAAATTTCGATTAATAACAAAAAAAGTAAAAATGTCAGCAGCAATGAAATACCACCAAATGAAAGTGTCACGACTGTGACTGATCCAGACAGGTCTGGGAGGAGAAGGTCGCAGCGACTTGCTTCTTGCGATAGCTTGTGAGTTTGCTCCGTGGTTCAGGGTATGTCATCCGGGTTTTGCCTTGTGAACCTTTTTGTCCTGACTGAGAGTTTGTAGGCATCCTTCACAGGTGAGTCCTGTCTGCCACTCCCAGCTACTATATTAGTTTCAGTTTCACTTGCAGTCATTGCCAGATATAGTCCTTACTTCCAGTGCTATTCTGACCCTTGAAGGAGATCGTTTGACGGTGTTGCTGTGGAGCTCTTGTCCGGTGTGGACTGTCGTGTTTGGGATCGCCTTCTCTGCTCGTGACTGGATAAGTCTCTCTGCTATAGATTGTTTGTTTGTTGCTGTCTTCCCCTGTTGTTCTCCTAGACATGAGTGATGGTGACTAGTGCTCCCATCGGCCTTTCCCCAGTCTAGTCTTGTTAGGGTGACTGAGGGTTTAGGCATCCTGCTCGCCGCACGGGTTCACACCCCGTCTAGGGTATCAGGGCAGACAGGTGCCAGCTTAGGGTTAGTCAGGGGTGGCCATTCTATTTCCCATCCGTAGATTAGGGTCCCCCTTCCCCTCCGTCTGGTGCGACACGACTGCTGCTGGGATAGCGGCCGTGACAGAAAGCTCTATTATGAGAAGTAAAGGAGGTAAAATTCATTTGGGTGGTAAGTTGCATGAACGAGCAATAAACGGTGAAAGTAGTGTAGTGCAGAAGTGTAAAAAGTGGCCTGGTCATTAAGGGTGTTTAAGCTAGGGGGACTGAGGTGGTTAAAGAAATGGAGAACTTGTCCTCTTTTAGATGGGATGTTCAACCCATTAGAGTTAAGAGACACAATGTAGTTCGGACATGTCAGTAGTTTATTGATTTTGATAAGGATGTGCGTTAGATCACCTCAGGTGATCTTCAGTATATAAGGAAATGTATGAGCGACAAGGTAGGGGAAAGAAAAAAGCCAAATAATAAAGGGTTACTTTAAATCAGCTCTTCTCATATAAATATGAGATTTTAAATGTAAGGGCTAATCTGTAGGGTATGCCATATGTAAGGGATTTGAAGGATTAGGGATTTGGGGAGGTTATGTAATCTATATGTGATGCAAATATGTGGAGGAGGAATAGTACCAAACAGCAGAGGAATAGTACCAAAAAAAAAGAAATTGACAGTGTCAGTCGTTCTGAATCTAGAGGGACTGAGTTTATACCACACTTACAGTGTGGAACCGTCAAGGTTGGGGGGGGGGGGGAGAGAGAGAGAGACGGGTTTGTGGTTTAAATTAGACGCCGCTAAGTCTACCTCATTAACTCATGGGGAAGTAGCGGTACCTGTGAAGTTCTTACTCATAAAATGGGGGGGATAATTATTCCCAGAGGCAGATATCAATCAGTTAACCATAAAAAACTGTGAATGCACTGATAACCTTTATCAATACCTGTTTAAAACAAAGTCGGGGGTTTCAGGTTGTCCCCTGAAGGGTATCCCCAGAATCCTGATGACCCCAGACATGCTAATAATAAGAAAGACCTCTAAGTTGAGGAATTGTTAAATGATAAGACTTATAACATTAGTGAACATTGGAAAGTGAGATCTTCTTCCAAATTACATTGAGTATTTAGCAAAAAATTCTCGTTCTCTATACCACCATTATGTGAATGAGCTTTTCTTATTTAAACATAAATACAACTATCCGGTATAGATGTAGCTGTATCTAAAGATAATCAAAGCAACAGACAGAGCTACATATACATGTTTAGATCATATATTTATATATGAATTGCGAAAAAAGGATATGTCACCCATATTGTCAACCGGGTGTGTGGATCCTCTCGCCTGTTTTTTCGGAGCTCTTGGGTGATGGAGGCCTTCTGTGGAGTCGAGATCTGGCCCCATTCGGTGACATTGGGAAGACTTGGTGGTGGGGGAGCAGATTCCTCGGGTAGCCACTCCGGGATGGAAATGTGGGCTAAGTCCAATTTATTTAAGGAGAAAGCTAGATCCTCTGGCTGTTTTCCGTTGTGATTTATTGATAGTCCAAAAGGGTACAGCCACCTATACTTGATATTTTTCTCTCTTAAAGATCTCGTCAGGGGGATAAGTTGCCTCCGTTTCTCAAGAGTAAGCCTGGAGAGGTCTTGGAAAATTAGGATTGTTCCCCCCTCGTATTCAATTTTTTTGGCAAATCTTGCCTTTTTAAGGATTTCTTCTTTTATGGAAAAGCTTAAAATGTAGCAGAGAATGTCTCTTGGGGAGTCTGCAGAGACCGATTTCGGCCGATATACCCTATGCGCCCTCTCCAGGCCCAGGTCAAAGTCATCCTCCTTTCCCAAAAGTTCCAAAAAAATTGAAGAAAGGGCTTTTGTAACATCTTTATCATTCAGCGATTCTCCAGGTCGTCCATATGCATTTGGAGATTGTATATTTCTGTTTGCTGGGCGGCTATTTTTTCCTCCATATAAGCGGCATGCGTAACAATCTGTATGTTATTATCCTCAATGGAGTCGATTCTGTCATTCAAGTGTTTGAGATCTGTCTTGATCTCGGATAAATCACTTCTTAATGGTGTGAACCAATCCTTGAAAAGACCTTGGATGTTATCTATAGTAGGTAAGTTTTTAATATGTTGTCTAAGGTCATCTTGTTCCTGTAAGGATTCCTCCTCTGAATCTGAAGCATATCTTGCTTCATTTTGATATTTGTCAAGTACCTTAGATGTCCTTTCCTGGACAAATTCCGGGGCATTTGGACTGAGCTTTTGGGTCCTAGAAGCACTTGGGGTTCTTTTAGGAGTCCTGGAGGTTTTCCCACCATCCAATAGATTCCTGGGCTTGCCCATTGTTTTGGAGGTAATATTACTCAGTATGTAGATAGATTAATAAGAGTTATGTCAATATGGATAAATCTTCAGATTATTAATCTTGCGCAAAAATACTGACAAATCAACTCTTCTGGGAATATACTCAATGGCTTGGCGTTGCTGATCTAATAGGTTTCTTGGAGCAGACAAGTTTACATGGTAATCAAATGAGCATAATGTATTCTGGGCAGGTCCCCCTAATTAGTACATTTAGCACATGGTAGGTTAGTTTGAACTAATATGACTACTGAAAATACTCTAAATAGTATAAGGAGGAGAGTAACTTATGAACTTGAATTTTGCAGAAAAGGATGCGTCCCCTTTAAATTTTGCGCAAATTATGTTGGTGCAGAGCTCTTCACTGATTGTCTCCTCCGCCGTTTATTTTAACTCCAGTCCGCGGTCTGGGTACCGGTCTAGGCCTCCGCACCCACCGCGTTCTTCAGGGCTAATTTTTATGGCACTTGAATGGTATTGAATGTCCAGTCAATGTAGCACAGCGGCACCTTTATTCTACTGGCCGGCGGCTCTTATTTTAACAGAGCTTCCCAGCGGTGGTAGGCAAAGTAAAATAAGCGTCTGTGTGTCAACGCTCTGTGATCTCTTCTGATGCGCTTTTAATGTTCCACTCGTCAGCTGAAGCAGTGCTATAGAGACTTTCGCTTCAAGAACTTATACAACAGAGCGATTTGAACAGCGCGCCTTTCTCTGGGCGCAAGTGCGGCAATCTGATCTCGCCTTCACAGTGATAGTAGCGTTCAATGGAGCAAACAATAGTCCCACCAAGGCCTTTTATTTAGCTGCCGTTTTTATATGTGTCGGCCCACGGCACTTACCGCTCCCTTGTTATCTCGGGAGTTGGTTCCAGAAGTTGTATATTATTCGCGCTCTTCTCAAATCAGCCGCGACTCACGGCCGGAACTTCTTTCGCCGGTATCTGTTGAAGTCAGACCCCGGGGATGTAAGCGCCGTTATTCTTTTCCTGGTAGCGTCCCTACTCAGTAAGGCAACGTAGGCACAGTGGATCGCTGATGTTTTCGGCGGCGAAAATCACATGTAGCCGCGGGGCACGGCTCCTGAGACCCGGTTGAGCGCTCAAATAAAGTCCGGTGCTTACAAGGGTGTAGTAGGCCGCAACTTCTCGTCGTCTCAATTTTTCAAAAGGATGTTATCCTGATGTTCCAGGCAGTGTCCTGAATCTAGATATAAGGTTTTCCGGGCAAGTACATCCAATTTTGCTGAGTTATAACAGCTTAAAATCAAACTCTCTCCAGAGCTCTTTCAAGCTGCGTCCATCCAGCTCTGCAGCTAGCTCCACCCCCCGAATCTGCGGTGTTCTGTATACAATGCTATACTACATCAGAAAAGCTTGTATTGCAGATTCCAATGCTTCTGGGCCCTCTATAGTGTCTATAATCTGTCGCGTTCTGTAGTTCATAGTGTAATACGTCGGAAAACCATGTCTGTATGGCAAATTCCAGTAATCTGGGCCTAATAGCGTGTCTAGAATCTGTGGTGTTCTGTTTACAATGCTGTTCTACATCGGAAAAGATTGTATTGCAGATTCCAATGCTTCTGGGCCCTCTATAGTGTCTATAATCTGTCGCGTTCTGTAGTTCATAGTGTAATACATCGGAAAACCATGTCTGTATGGCAGATTTCAGTAATCTGGGCCTAATAGAGTGTCTAGAATATTCGGTGTTCTGTTTTAGGGAAGGGAGAGGAGGATCAAGCTGGTCCCCCCCCCTACCACCTGAGGGACAGGGATCCAATGCAGAAAGAGGAAAGGCGCAAATGAATGAGAAATGCATTATCAACCTGACGAATAAGGTACTGACCGCCTGTGAATTAGAGATCCTGTCAAGGGGTCTTTCTTTTGTACCTACGGTAAATTTTAATACATTCTCGTGGGTGAAACACTTAAGTCTTTTTACACGCAAATTACGTTGGCACAAGTTTTATAAAAACGATAGGGAGGAATGTACAAAACTGGGTATCCCATTAGACTGTCTAATGGATACCAGACTCCTCCTTTCCATTAATGATGGTCCTTACCAACAAAATGGTCTGGGCCCCTTCACCAAACTGCGTCCTAAAAGTAACAAAATGACGCCCCCCCCCAAGAAAACTCAGCAATTGACATCTTCTCCAGACTGGTTATTCAGGATCTGGAAAAGATCAGACCACAGCAAGTACCACGGTCAAATCTTGCTAAACAGGAAAGAGAGGCCCTTACTAAACTACATAAAGACAACAGCATACATAATATCGTCATTATGGACCACACTATGTATAATGGAATGTGCGAAGGCCTTCTCAATGATGCTGGATGTTACGGTCGATTACGGGACGATCCCTCGAACATATTCATAGAAGAATTGGATCAAATTCTCCTGCAAGCATTTGAAGATAAATTAATTTCAAGGCAGTCGAGTCCTTTTTAATGACTAGGGGCATCCAGTTTAGGGCCCATAATTTCTTCATGATCTCCATCCTTTAGATTTGTTTTAACACACAATTTCTTCCTGTTTAAAAATGTGTTTTACCACCAGCTCAGGGGCACCGGGATGGGTAGTCCTTGTGCACCGACCTACGCAAATTTGCGCCTGGGCTGGTGGGAGGACCAACACAATGTGGAGGAACCCTGGACCACCCACATTACCTTCTGGGGAAAGTATATTGACGATATCTTTCTCCTGTGGGATGGTCCAGAGGTTGCCTTTAAGTCGTTTGTCACATCGCTGAATAACAATCCTATAGGCTTGAGATTTACCTATGAAATTAATAATAGGGAGATCTCATTTCTAGATATCAAAATCTCTAAAAGGAATGGACTACTGTGTACTGAAACATTTAGGAAGCCAACGGCTACTAATAGCCTTTTACACTGGGATAGCTTCCATCCGAACCCAGTAAAAAGATTCATTCCGAAGGGCCAGTACATCCGGATTAGAAGGAACTGCACTGATACCCCTACATTCATGACACAGTCCAGGGACCTAAGGGATAGATTCTTAAATAGAGGCTATCCGGATGAAACATTAAAAAAGGCCTTTAGACACTCCCTTACTCATAATAGAGAAGATTTTCTGCACCCCCACAAAAAGGACAAAACACAGGACCAGACTATAAGGGTCATCGGGACCTACGATGATTCCCATGAGAGAATCTTCGAAATCCTGAGAAGACATTGGGATATTCTCCGAACAGACAGACCTTGTGGATGTGCTCCCATCCAAACCAGGGATTACCTTTAGGAGGGGGAAATCGATTAGGGATCTCCTGGTACACAGTCTCTACACGACACGAAAAACTTCTGAAACCTGGTTGGATAGGAGGCCGTTGGGAACATTTAAATGTAGTGGATACATAGCATGTCCATTCATCACTACATCTAAAACCTTTAAAAGTATCACAATGGGTAGAACTTTTGAGATAAGGGATTTTGGTAATTGTATTAGTTGCGGAGTGGTTTACTTGATAACATGCTCATGTCCCATGAATTATGTGGGCAAGACTAAGAGGGAGCTGAGGAGGAGAGTGGGAGAGCACTTAGGAGATATTAGACATAGACGAGACAAACCTATGGCGATCATGTACTTGCGTTCCATGCGGGCGATCCAAGATTCCTGGGATTCCAAATTATCAACATCATTCCTCCCTCCCCACGTAAGGGAGATTGGGATAAAAAGATCTTACAGAAGGAATGCCAGTGGATATATAGATTAAAAACGTTCAGTCCATATGGTCTTAACAAACAATTATCGTTTAGCTGTTTCCTTTGAAATAGGTGCTCTCCCGTTCTCACTCACTCCTCCCTCTTAAAGGTCTTTCCATCACAATCCCCACACTGTTTCAGATTGCCCACTTGGACACGACTACAATGTTTTCAATAGTGCCCACTTGACCACGACTATTATTTCCCTATAATTATGGCTTGACAAGGGCTTATACTCCTTGGTTTCTGTATTTGCCCACTCTGACACGACTACTAAATCATAATGTCCGCGTTCTGGGGGCCCTCCCTTTCTGGGGTGGCTTCCCCCTCTTCTCTCCAAATAAACCAACCACCAATGGTGACTTTATTGGTATCATAAATCCTGTCATCATTTAAAATATCGGATCAAAAGTGATCCTCTAATGTATATAATGTTGCTGGAATTTTGTAATTAAATTTTCCCCATGGATGGCCGAAAAAAAAATGCCCTGTCCGGTGTGACCCAGCCTAAGTTTAAATAATTATAATCCTCATTGTTTCCTGGCTAGACCTATTCCCCCCAGATTAATTGGTGTTCTATTCCTCCCTCTAATAAGATCGATCCTGACTGAAATATTATATAAAAGAGGAATATCATACTATAAGTATCGATATTTCCTATTAAAATAGTGGGATGACTGGAAGCTGCATGCATTGCTTTCTTATACCTCATAATCTCATTGTGGAACGCAATTTGCGTTCCAGAGCAACTTCCGGTTATCGGAGCAGCACTATGTACGCCACTTCCGGTACGCCACTTCCGGTTTAATACATCACTTCCGGTGCAAATCGGCGTTCACATGCTGTACCAATGGGGCATTCAATTTTAAGGTGCTTTATGATCTTTTCCTTATAAATACAGTATTGTTATACATATGGGGGCTGATAATTATACTATAAGGTATCGCTCATGATATCATTTGCTCTCTCTAATCTATACTAAGAAAATAATTGTCTAAAGGGGAGGGACTAACTGGGGGAGAATACTTTATAAGGCACTGATTTTGATTAGGATCTGGGGACACCTGTCATCTATTGCCTACATCTGGGCTCCTATTCCTGGAGGGTCTCGATTGAGTGACGCGAAATTGAAAATCTCCATTGTGAGACACTGCTGCTGGAGTATTGTTCTCCACTTCCCCTGACGAACCAGTCAGAAGTCATACTGGCTGGGGAAACGTAACGTTGGGATTTGTGTTTTTTTTTCTTTTGTTTTCTTTGGTGTGTCTGTTATGTTATATACTATTGGTTAATGAGGATAGGGGCATACAGGGAGAGTCAGATTAGGACAGGGAACCTCTACCTTTAAGGGGTGTCCCTGGGCTGAGCTTAATTAGGGTCACGGAGGGATTCATGTAGGATAGGATTTCACTGACTATTGGACATTACATCTCTGAGCTGCACTAATATTACGGCCTCCGGACCATCCTGGTTAACAGTAATGTTAATTATCTACCTGATTGCTTCATTCACCAGTGTTGTTTCCCCACCTGGCTATTGAGAACTACACCCACTGACATCTCAGCAAACCGTTAAGTTCTATACCTACTGATATCTCAGCAAACCGTGAGTAACCACAAAACCTTCTTTCAGTATTTCAGCAACGCGTGAATTTTCACGGAATATATGCATAGTAATTCAGCAAACCGTGTATAACCGCGGAATATATGTCGAGTCAATAGACCATTTTGCATTACTGTGTTTTTTTTGATGGCCTCACCAATATCAGGTCATCATTGAGTTAAAATTGTAGTTTATAATATCGCAACTGATTCCTCAGCCGTCTTCTATATACATGTCAAGGATTCCTTCATTGGATGTTGTCACATGTACTACCACTGTGTACCCCTTGTCTCATTGATTATAGTATTGTATTGTATGTCTTGCTGACTCTCCTGCTATGTGTAGTCCAGCTGTAGGCCAGATTTTAGTTCATTATTAATAAAAGGTATATTTTAATTGGGAAGGTGTTCTAGTGCATGATAATTATTCTTCCCTCACTTATATTTACTGCAAAGCGGTTTTTTGATGTGGTAGTGTATACAATGCTGGACTACATCAGAGAAGATTGTATTGCAGATTCCAATGCTTCTGGGCCCTCTATAGTGTCTATAATCTGTGGCGTTCTGTAGCCAACAGTGTGTGTATGGCAGATTCCAATAAACTGGGCCTGATCTGTGGTGTTGTTGTAAATTTAAGTTTTATTGAATTTTTTTTATTTCCACAAGAAAAAAGTTTTAATAAGATAACAATGGAAAAGCATGTCATCCAAAGCAAAGATTACAAGATGATTTTCATTCAAATATTCAATAGAGCTTTAAACTGCTAGGCAGAATTAAGGCAAGATGAACAGGCTAAAGTGCAAAGGAGGATCTGAATACTAATAGGCTTGTGAGCTAATCCTCTTGTTTCCTCCGTCTACCAGTATAATGACTGGCAATATCTGCTTATCCAGAGTGGAAAGAGGGGGAAGGGAAGGGAAGAGGAAGGAGGATGGAGGGTGGGGGAGGGAGAAGGGAAAAACAGGTTAACAAACATAAACAAAAAACAGAAAATAATGTCACATGTATGTCAATTTCTAGTTGCAAGAAACCCTTACCAACGGGAACCCCGTCAGTCTAAGTATACACTAGTTTTCTCTGAAGAAATGAAATTGTTCCATTTTAACCAGATTTCAAGATATTTTTTGTAATTACCGATAGAAGACCATTTAATTTTTTCAAAGCTATTTATCAGGTTAATTTCTGAAAGCCATTCTTTAATAGACGGGGTGTCGGTACTCCTCCAGTATTTTGGTATTAGGGATTTAAGGGTAATAATTAGACTTTTCCCCTTTCTATCTCTCATTAGGCGGTTATCTTGCTTAGCCAGACCTAGTAGAATCATCTCTCTATCTAGTTTAACAGAATAGCCAAATTTTTCCCATAATGGTGCAATTTTGTCGCAATGTACCCAGATATGAGAGAGGGAACCTTCCTGACCCTCACACCTCCAACATTTCGCAGGTATGTTGCTATTTATCCTATTTAAAAGTACCGGTGTTCTATACCATCTAGATAACAGCTTATAGTGTGACTCTGTAACTTCACTGAAGTGACCCTAGGAATAGATGAGGTCAAAATCATTTCCTTTTCCCTATCATTTAAGGGTTTACCTAATTCTTTTACCCAACTGTCAAGATATGGTGGTGGAGGGCTCCCTTCATTAAGTATTGAATAAATGGTGGAGATACAGTGAGGGGAAGGACTTTTTGCCAAGATCAGTTTGGTAATACCTTTGAAATGTGAAAGCTGATTAACTTTAGTGTTTAATATTGAGACGTGTTTGTATAGTTTTGAGTATTCCTTTTCCGTTAATTTAGGAATTAAAGTGGAGTTCCTACATGAGTCCCAGTCCATAAGGTTCTCACCAACTAAAACATCTTTCAAAGTAGTGTCACGTCCTGGTTTCCAGTTAAGCATTTTAGTCCTAATAGATCTAAGTTTTTGGGGTATTAATGTGAGGAGTGGAAGGTTTCCAGGGTCAGGAATAGTTATCTTAGCCTTTTTCTGTTTTTCCTGCCAGATTTTAAGTGTATGGCTCGAAAAGGGAGACCTTTTAGTATCTTTGTATAAATCACTATTATAGACAGTCTTCCATGTGACCTGGTTGAGCGGGCAACACGCACAACTCTCCTCCAGGTCTACCCAGGGCTTCATTATTGGTCTGATGCTAGATTCCAAGATTCTGGATATGGTCGTCGATACTTCTCAAAGTCTGGCAGGCCAAGACCTCCTGCTTTTTTAGGTTTCGTTAAGATGTTATAAGTAGAGTTGAGCGAACACCTGGATGTTCGGGTTCGAGAAGTTCGGCTGAACTTCCCGGAAATGTTCGGGTTCGGGATCCGAACCTGACCCGAACTTCGTCCCGAACCCGAACCCCATTGAAGTCAATGGGGACCCGAACTTTTGGGCACTAAAAAGGCTGTAAAACAGCCCAGGAAAGAGCTAGAGGGCTGCAAAAGGCAGCAACATGTAGGTAAATCCCCTGCAAACAAATGTGGATAGGGAAATGAATTAAAATAAAAATAAAAAAAATAAAAATGAACCAATATCAATTGGACAGAGGTCCCATAGCAGAGAATCTGGCTTCACGTCAGCAGAGAATCAGTCTCTTCATGCCATAGCAGAGAATCTGGCTTCATGTCAGCGCAGAATCAGTCTTCATGTCATAGCAGAGAATCAGGCTTCACGTCACCCACCACTGGAACAGGCCACTGTCACACATTTAGGCCCCGGCACCCCGGCAGAGGAGAGAGGTCCCGTAACAGAGAATCTGGCCTTATGTCAGCACAGAATCTGTCTTCATGTCATAGCAGAGAATCAGGCTTCACGTCACCCACCACTGGAACAGGCCACTGTCACACATTTAGGCCCCGGCACCCAGGCAGAGGAGAGAGGTCCCGTAACAGAGAATCTGGCCTTATGTCAGCACAGAATCTGTCTTCATGTCATAGCAGACAATCAGGCTTCACGTCACCAACCACTGGAACAGGCCACTGTCACACATTTAGGCCCCGGCACCCAGACAGAGGAGAGGTTCATTCAACTTTGGGTTGCCCCGCAATATAATGGTAAAATGAAAATAAAAATAGTATTGAATGAGGAAGTGCCCTGGAGTAGAATAATATATTGTTAAGGGGAGGTAGTTAATATCTAATCTGCACAAGGGATGGACAGGTCCTGTGGGATACATGCCTGGTTCATTTTTATGAACGTCAGCTTGTCCACATTGGCTGTAGACAGGCGGCTGCGTTTGTCTGTAATGACGCCCCCTGCCGTGCTGAATACACGTTCAGACAAAACGCTGGCTGCCGGGCAGGCCAGCACCTCCAAGGCATAAAAGGCTAGCTCTGGCCACGTGGACAATTTGGAGACCCAGAAGTTGAATGGGGCCGAACCATCAGTCAGTACGTGGAGGGGTGTGCACAGGTACTGTTCCACCATGTTAGTGAAATGTTGCCTCCTGCTAACACGTTCCGTATCAGGTGGTGGTGCAGTTAGCTGTGGCGTGTTGACAAAACTTTTCCACATCTCTGCCATGCTAACCCTGCCCTCAGAGGAGCTGGCCGTGACACAGCTGCGTTGGCGACCTCTTGCTCCTCCTCTGCCTTCGCCTTGGGCTTCCACTGGTTCCCCTGTGACATTTGGGAATGCTCTCAGTAGCGCGTCTACCAACGTGCGCTTGTACTCGCGCATCTTCCTATCACGCTCCAGTGTAGGGAGTCAGGTGGGCACATTGTCTTTGTACCGGGGATCCAGCAGGGTGGCAACCCAGTAGTCCGCACACGTTAAAATGTGGGCAACTCTGCTGTCGTTGCGCAGGCACTGCAGCATGTAGTCGCTCATGTGTGCCAGGCTGCCCAGAGGTAAGGACAAGCTGTCCTCTGTGGGAGGCGTATCGTCATCGTCCTGTGTTTCCCCCCAGCCACGCACCAGTGATGGGCCCGAGTTGCTTTGGGTGCCACCCCGCTGTGAAAATGCTTCATCCTCATCCTCCTCGTCCTCCAGTAGTGGGCCCTGTCTGGCCACATTTGTACCTGGCCTCTGGTGTTGCAAAAAACCTCCCTCTGAGTCACTTCGAAGAGACTGGCCTGAAAGTGCTAAAAATGACCCCTCTTCCTCCTCTTCCTCCTGGGCCACCTCCTCTTCCATCATCGCCCTAAGTGTTTTCTCAAGGAGACATAGAAGTGGTATTGTAACGCTGATAACGGCGTCATCGCCACTGGCCATGTTGGTGGAGTACTCGAAACAGCGCAACAGGGCACACAGGTCTCGCATGGAGGCCCAGTCATTGGTGGTGAAGTGGGGCTGATCCGCAGTGCGACTGACCCGTGCGTGCTGCAGCTGAAACTCCACTATGGCCTGCTGCTGCTCGCACAGTCTGTCCAGCATATGCAAGGTGGAGTTCCACCTGGTGGGTACGTCGCATATGAGGCGGTGAGCGGGAAGGCCGAAGTTACGCTGTAGCGCAGACTAACGCACAACCACTTATTTTTCCTGATGATGAGGACATGGGAATACCACCTCAGCACGTCTCTGATGATGACGAAACACAGGTGCCAACTGCTGCGTCTTTCTGCAGTGTGCAGACTGAACAGGAGGTCAGGGATCAAGACTGGGTGGAAGACGATGCAGGGGACGATGAGGTCCTAGACCCCACATGGAATGAAGGTCGTGCCACTGACTTTTACAGTTCGGAGGAAGAGGCAGTGGTGAGACCGAGCCAACAGCGTAGCAAAAGAGGGAGCAGTGGGCAAAATCAGAACACCCGCCGCCAAGAGACTCCGCCTGCTACTGACCACCGCCATCTGGGACCGAGCACCCCAAAGGCAGCTTCAAGGAGTTCCCTGGCATGGCACTTCTTCAAACAATGTGCTGACGACAAGACCCGAGTGGTTTGCACGCTGTGCCATCAGAGCCTGAAGCGAGGCATTAACGTTCTGAACCTTAGCATGACCAGGCACCTGCATGCAAAGCATGAACTGCAGTGGAGTAAACACCTTAAAAACAAGGAAGTCACTCAGGCTCCCCCTGCTACCTCTTCTGCTGCTGCCGCCTCGGTCTCTTCTGCTGCTGCTGCCGCCGCCTCGGCCTCTTCCTCCGCCTCTGGAGGAACGTTGGCACCTGCCGCCCAGCAAACATGGGATGTACCACCAACACCACCACCTGCGTCACCAAGCATCTCAACCATGTCACACGGCAGCGTTCAGCTCTCCATCTCACAAACATTTGAGAGAAAGCGTAAATTCCCACCTGGCCACCCTCGATCCCTGGCCCTGAATGCCAGCATTTCTAAACTACTGACCTATGAAATGCTGTCATTTAGGCTGGTGGACACACACAGCTTCAAACAGCTCATGTCGCTTGCTGTCCCACAGTATGTTGTTCCCAGCCGCCACTACTTCTCCAAGAGAGCCGTGCCTTCCCTGCACAAACAAGTGTCCGATAAAATCAAGTGTGCACTGCGCAACGCCATCTGTGGCAAGGTCCACCTAACCACAGATACGTGGACCAGTAAGCACGGCCAGGGACGCTATATCTCCCTAACTGCATACTGGGTAAATGTAGTGGCGGCTGGGCCCCAGGCGGAGAGCTGTTTGGCGCACGTCCTTCCGCCGCCAAGGATCGCAGGGCAACATTCTTTGCCTCCTGTCTCCTCCTCCTCCTCCTACTCAGCGTCCTCCTCCTCTTCTTCCACCTGCTTATCCAGTCAGCCACACACCTTCACCACCAACTTCAGCACAGCCCGGGGTAAACGTCAGCAGGCCGTTCTGAAACTCATATGTTTGGGGGACAGGCCCCACACCACACAGGAGTTGTGGGGGGGTATAGAACAACAGACCGACGAGTGGTTGCTGCCGGTGAGCCTCAAGCCCGGCCTGGTGGTGTGCGATAATGGGCGAAATCTCGTTGCAGCTCTGGGACTAGCCGGTTTGACGCACATCCCTTGCCTGGCGCATGTGCTGAATTTGGTGGTGCAGAAGTTCATTCGCAACTACCCCGACATGTCAGAGCTGCTGCATAAAGTGCGGGCCGTCTGTTCGCGCTTCCGGCGTTCACACCCTGCCGCTGCTTGCCTGTCTGCGCTACAGCGTAACTTCGGCCTTCCCGCTCACCGCCTCATATGCGACGTACCCACCAGGTGGAACTCCACCTTGCATATGCTGGACAGACTGTGCGAGCAGCAGCAGGCCATAGTGGAGTTTCAGCTGCAGCACGCACGGGTCAGTCGCACTGCGGATCAGCCCCACTTCACCACCAATGACTGGGCCTCCATGCGAGACCTGTGTGCCCTGTTGCGCTGTTTCGAGTACTCCACCAACATGGCCAGTGGCGATGACGCCGTTATCAGCGTTACAATACCACTTCTATGTCTCCTTGAGAAAACACTTAGGGCGATGATGGAAGAGGAGGTGGCCCAGGAGGAAGAGGGGTCATTTTTAGCACTTTCAGGCCAGTCTCTTCGAAGTGACTCAGAGGGAGGTTTTTTGCAACACCAGAGGCCAGGTACAAATGTGGCCAGACAGGGCCCACTACTGGAGGACGAGGAGGATGAGGATGAAGCATTTTCACAGCGGGGTGGCACCCAAAGCAACTCGGGCCCATCACTGGTGCGTGGCTGGGGGGAAAGACAGGACGGTGACGATACGCCTCCCACAGAGGACAGCTTGTCCTTACCTCTGGGCAGCCTGGCACACATGAGCGACTACATGCTGCAGTGCCTGCGCAACGACAGCAGAGTTGCCCGCATTTTAACGTGTGCGGACTACTGGGTTGCCACCCTGCTGGATCCCCGGTACAAAGACAATGTGCCCAACTGACTCCCTACACTGGAGCGTGATAGGAAGATGCGCGAGTACAAGCGCACGTTGGTAGACGCGCTACTGAGAGCATTCCCAAATGTCACAGGGGAACCAGTGGAAGCCCAAGGCGAAGGCAGAGGAGGAGCAAGAGGTCGCCAACGCAGCTGTGTCACGGCCAGCTCCTCTGAGGGCAGGGTTAGCATGGCAGAGATGTGGAAAAGTTTTGTCAACACGCCACAGCTAACTGCACCACCACCTGATACGGAACGTGTTAGCAGGAGGCAACATTTCACTAACATGGTGGAACAGTACCTGTGCACACCCCTCCACGTACTGACTGATGGTTCGGCCCCATTCAACTTCTGGGTCTCCAAATTGTCCACGTGGCCAGAGCTAGCCTTTTATGCCTTGGAGGTGCTGGCCTGCCCGGCGGCCAGCGTTTTGTCTGAACGTGTATTCAGCACGGCAGGGGGCGTCATTACAGACAAACGCAGCCGCCTGTCTACAGCCAATGTGGACAAGCTGACGTTCATAAAAATGAACCAGGCATGGATCCCACAGGACCTGTCCATCCCTTGTGCAGATTAGATATTAACTACCTCCCCAAGATCAGTTTGGTAATACCTTTGAAATGTGAAAGCTGATTAACTTTAGTGTTTAATATTGAGACGTGTTTGTATAGTTTTGAGTATTCCTTTTCTGTTAATTTAGGAATTAAAGTGGAGTTCCTACATGAGTCCCAGTAAGGTAGCGTTCAAGGAGTGCCACTTCCTGACTGTTTCCCTAGTTATTACATTTTTAATTCCTTTTCGTCTTTTTGGGAAGGTAGAGGTCTTCCATAGCAGAGACGTTAAGTCTATTCCTGCGAAATCACGTTCTATCGAGACCCATTTCTTTCTTACCGGATGTGTGAACCATTCGAGTGACCTGGAAAGCCACGCAGCTTTATAGAATTTCTCTAAATCTGGGAGATTAACCCCTCCGTCTTTCCTGGCTCTAGATAGAAGCTCATAGGATAGCCTAGAAGCTTTGCCCTTCCAAATGAACTTAGCAATCAATCTCCTGAGTTTCTTAAAGAAATCTTTGGGTATATTGATGGGCAGCGTTTGTAATAGGTATAGAATCTTGGGGACTATAGACATTTTTATCACATTTATTCTACCAAACCAAGATAACCAAAGATCCTCCCATTCCTTAAGTTGTATTTCCGTCTGTTTTAGTATTTTGGGGAAATTCAATTTGTAGAGTTCTTTTATATTATGGCAAAGATTAGTTCCCAGGTACTTGAAAGCACCAATCGCTGGTTTCAAGGCACTCAGAGACAATTTTCTCCCAGTCACGGGGTCTGACGTTGATATTATAGATTTCTGATTTAGTTAAGTTGATTTTGAAGTCTGATACTTCATGAAAAAGTGAAAACTCTTCTAACAAGTTCGGTAAAGAGGATTCCGGATTGGTTATTACAAATAGAGTATCGTCGGCAAATGCCGCTATTTTATGTTCTCCGGATCCTGTGTTTAGGCCATTTATGGAATTATTTGACCTGATTTTGGTCAAGAACGGTTCTAGGGAGAGTATGAATAAAAGTGGAGATAAAGGGCATCCCTGCCTTGTTCCATTACTGATAGGAAAAGGGTTTGACAAAACTCCGTTTACCTTAATTTTTGCTTTGGGAATTGTATAGAGGGCCATAACTTTATTTATGAAAATTTCTGGGAATCCAAATTTTATAAGAGTATTGCGAAGGTAATTCCAATTCAGCCTGTCAAACGCCTTCTCGCCGTCAGAGGCGATCAGGATTGTTGGGATGCGTCTGACTTTGGCGAATTGCATTAAATGGACCACTTTCGTTGTGTTGTCTTTGGCCTCACGGCCAGGTACAAATCCCACCTAATCATCACCGACAAGTGCTCCAACTAAAGTACTAATCCTACCCGCCAGTAATGTAGCATATAGCTTTAGATCGACATTTAGTAGCGAGATCGGACGGTAATGAGAACATTCAGTCGGGTCTTTCCCTTCTTTATGGATTAGTGTAATATGGGCGATAAGGGATTCCTCCCTCCATGACTCTTCCTTTCCTATTAAATTGAAGTATTCCACTAGACGGGGAGCCAATATGTCTTTGAACTTTTTATAGTAACAGGCCGTGAGACCGTCTGGGCCTGGACTTTTTCCCAATTTTAGGTTTTTTATTGCCTTAAGGACCTCGGCTAGGGTGAATGGATCATTTAAGGAGTCTTTTTGTTCCAGGGTTAGCGTGAAGGTTGTAATATTTTCTAAGTAATCTTTAATCTTACAATGTCTGTTATCTATGTCTTTTTTTGTTTCTGTGGCATTTAAGTTGTACAGCTTCTCGTAGTACTCTCTAAAGGTCGAGGCTATCTCGTTGGAGTCTTGTAGAGTTTGGTTAAGGCTATTTTTGATTTTGTTGATATTATTCCTAGCTCTCTCTTTTTTAATCAGCCTAGCGAACTCTTTACCACACTTGTTAGCGTACAGGTAATGTCTGTATTTAGCCATATGTACGTATCTCTGAAAAGAGTGATCCAGAATATTCTTCACATTTGTTCTAAGTTCTGCTAGTTTAGCTTCAGTTCTTTTGTCTGGAGAGGTTTTATGGACTTTCTCAAGGGACCTAATCTGTTCAAGTAGTGTAGCCAATTGTTTTTCCCTTTCTCTCTTTTCTTTAGCGCCCAGTTTCATCAAAAGGCCTCTCACTACCGCCTTATGTGTTTCCCATACTACAGAATTATTTACATCTTCCGTCTTATTTTCTTTGAAGAAGTGTTCTAGCTCTGAGGAAACGTATTTTTTATTTTTATCGCTATTTAACAAGCTTTCATTTAGGATCCAATTGTTTACTCTAAAACTAGGATGTTCAGTTTTAAATAACATAAAAATTGGTGTATGATCGGATAGCAACCTAATGTCGTATTCTGACTTATGAACTAGACCGATGTCTTTCTGGCTTACGAGAAAAAAATCTATTCTTGAGTGTGAATGGAATGTGTTTGAATAAAAAGAATAGTCTCTCGTGTTAGGATGCATAACTCTCCATATATCCACTAGCAGGTGCTCCTCCAGTATGTCTCCAAACCTTTTTAATTTTTGTTTTGTATAATTGGATTTGCCTGATGAAGAGTCCATGCTTGGGTCAGGTGCGATATTAAAATCTGCACCAATCAGTATGTGGCCCTCACTAAAAGTGACAAGAATCTTGAAAACCGACCTCAAAAAGATCACCTGCTTTTGGTTTGGAGCGTATACATTTGCAAAAGTATAGAGTGTTTCGCCAACATAACCCTTTACAAATCTGGATCTACCACCATATCTGTTTTTTTGAAATCTATGTTTTTGCCAAAGACGATCGATACACCTTTTTGCTTCTTCAGTGGTGTGCACGCATTAAACCAAATCTTATAGTAGCTATTTTTCATTATCGGGGTGGAAGGTTTGCGGAAGTGAGTTTCCTGAAGAAACAATACATCAACATGTTTCTTCTTGAAAGACTGCAAAACTTGCCCTCTCTTAGATGGGATATTCAGCCCATTGGCATTGAAAGAGACACAGTATAGTTCAGGCATGTTAGTAGTACAAATTAGCTTGTTATAAAGGAGCGTTAAACTACCAAGGACGGAGGGGTAAGGAAGGTTTATGAGAGGGCAAAACAGGAACAGAAAAAAGTAAATAAGAAGATTCCCAAGGCTGTGTCAGTGGAAGTAAATTCGCAGGTAATGCAATAATGGGGTAAATTAAAAGGAGTGTAAATTTGGGGAGGTTATGTAACCTAAATTACAAGTAAATATAGAAAGGTACTCCTCCAACCAGTAGAGGAATAGTACCCGGAAAGTATTGACAGCGTCAGTCCTCTTAGAACTAGAGAGACTGAGTTCCAACCACACTGGGGGTGTGGTACCGTCAAGGGTGGGGGGGGGAGAGGGAGAACAATCTACTATCTTAAGTAAACACTGTGAGTTCTACCACATTACTTTCATGAGGTAGATGCAGAAATAGAAGTTACAAAACTCAAATCTTAGGGGGGGTGAAAACGCCCGTAAACCTATGATGCTTCAGTTTAAACAAGTAACATCTAAGTAGTGCAATTGCACGCCTTCTCACTACCAGTTTAAGGCAAGTGACAAGACCCGCAATATTGATAAACTTTTACAAGTAAAATCTTCCAACATATTATATCAAACAACAACCTACATTTCTATTGTCTGTATCCTGAAAAGTAAAGCTTGTGTTAATAATAGTGTATAACCATCATTTTTTTTTTTTTTTTTTTGTGATAGTCTGAGTATAGCTAGAGATATAAACGAATAACAACAGAATTAGTTATACACATCACATAACTGAGTATAAAATTAGAAACAAGGATATGTCACCCATCATGTCAAGCGGGTGTGTGCTGCCTGGAAGATGGAGTGGCATCTCTCGTCAGCTTCCTTGGAGCTCTGGGTCGGTGAAAGCCTTCTTCATCTCTTCTTCTCGTCTGTGGAGTTGAATACTGATCACAATTGGCCTTAGACGGGAGACCTGGTGATGGGGGAGTCGGTTCCTCTGGCAACCATTCCGGGACGGATATGTGGTTTAAGTCCAGTTTATTTAAAGCGAAGGCAAGATCCTCTGATGAGCGCACCGTCAACTGTTTCCCAGCGTGGTTAATAGAAAGGCCGAACGGGTACAACCACCTGTATTTGATGTTTTTCTCCCTCAGTGTCCTTGTCAAAGGAATAAGTTGTCTTCGCTTCTCCAGGGTCAGTCTTGATAGATCCTGAAAAATCGTGATTGTACTCCCTTCAAATTCAATTTTTTTGGCGAACCGTGCTTTTTTTAAGACCTCTTCTTTTTGGAGAAGCTTAAGATGTAGCACGTCTCTTGGGACATCTGCAGAAACTGATCTCGGTCGATAAACTCTATGTGCCCTCTCCAGACCAATGTCAAAGTCCTCCTCTTTGCCTAAAAGTTCCAGGAAAATAGAAATAAGGGCTTTTGATACATCTTTGTCCTCCACTGATTCCGGTAGACCCTTTATACGTAAATTATTACGTCTAGAGCGGTTCTCTAGATCATCCATATGCATTTGCAGATTATGTATTTCTATTTGCTGCGAGGCAACTTTTTCTTCAAGGAAGGCAGCATGCGAAATAATCTGTGCATTGTCCTCTTTAATAGAGTCCATTCTTTCGTTTAGCCGTTTGAAATCAGTTTTTATTTCCGAAAGGTCGCTTTTAACTGGTGTGAGCCAGTCTTTAAACAGGCCTTGTATGTTTTCTATAGTTGGTAAATTTTTGATGTGTTGCCTGAGGTCGTCTTGCTCCTGTACGACTTCATCTTCCGAATCGGACGCATATCTCGCCTCGTTTTGGTATTTATCAGTAGTCTTAGCCGACCTCCCTTGTACAAATTCAGAGGCGTCTGGGCTGAGCTTATGTGATCTAGATATACTCTGGGTCCTTTTGGGGGTCCCAGAGGGTTTTCCGCCCTCTGTTAAATTTCTGGGCTTACTCATTGCTCGTGCTGTAGTCTCCCACAATATGTAGGTACTTATTTGATAGCTTGGCGTATTGAATCAAGTTGGTTTTACGTTGTGCTAGAGCTCACATGAAGGTCACTTGCGTGTAGTCTTCTTCGGGCAGGTCCCCCCTAATCAATATCTTCAGCACATATTCTGGAAGGAAGAACTAAAGAATTCACGGATAGCTTCTTGAGCCGTATAAGAGAATAAGAAGCTAATGCACTGAATTTATATATCTGGGAGTGGCCCCTTTAAATTACACCGACTAAGTAGTAGCTACGTGTTCTGCAAATTTTTTATATTTTTTTTGCCAAATAAAGTGCCTCTGTTTCACTGGCAGGGTACCGGGCAAGGCCTCTGCACCCAGCCGCGTTTCACAGGGCTAATATTTATGGCACTTGAAAGTATAGTGGTGTATTGACTTGCAGGCTTTGTTTCGGAAAGAGGGCTACTTTCCCTTTAAATTACACAAAAATGCCTAGTGCAGTACGGCATAGAGGTGATATCTATTTTATTACTGGACAACATTCAGGGTGCTTGGCAAGGTGATCGCTTCACAGATCAGTTGTTCCCTTTAAAATATTGCTTCTCCGCACTATTTCCTATTGACAAGTAGGGATTTTAATGAGAACTCTCACTGACTTTCTGGTGTGTTTTTAAACTATTGTTGTAATCCAATTTATTAAAGTGCAGGCTTCCTGAATATTTAAACAGAGCAGCTGTACTTAATTCAGTCACTGTGGGACGTTATATAGCTGCTATGTCTTTAATGCAATTTAAATTTGCTGCCTATTCACAGGCGGCGGATTGATCTTCTAGCAAGGGCGGCAGCTGGGACTATATGGCAGAGGGCCGGCACAGGGACGCTAGTATAGTCCTGAATTTGCCTGCGATTTAGATGTAAGTGGTCCGGGGCACTTACCGCTCCCTCAATGACTTTAGCAGGCGTCAGCGGGGGCAATTTAAAGACTTGGATCTTCTAGATCCGCCGCGGCCGGATCTACTTTCGCCTGACTTGGCTGGGACGGCAGACAGAGCGCAGCACCAGCAATCCTCCGGTCCTCGGGCTCGTATCTTCACACCCTTTAGTAGACCGGGTGCAGGGGCAGCATTCAGTGGGGATAAGCGGCGGGGGATATATAAGCCGCGGGGCACGGCTCTTACTGCCCGGGTGGGCGCACCTCCAGGACGGTCGCTTCAGGCCCCACCCTCCCGACCCTTCTTTCTTCATCCCACTCTCTTGGGTGGCCCACATATACAGGCCTACCCCGCTCTGGCTCCGGGCACAGTTCAGCCATAATAGATCTTGGAGGGTGGTAGGCCCCCCCACCCAACTCCAAGCTGACGTACACCTCAGCCCCTACCACAATTATAGACAGTCTTCCATGTGACCTGGTTGAGCGGGCAACACGCACAACTCTCCTCCAGGTCCACCCAGGGCTTCCTTATTGGTCTGATGTTAGATTCCAAGATTCTGGATATGGTCGCCGCATCTCGATACTTCTCAAAGTCTGGCAGGCCAAGACCTCCTGCTTTTTTAGGTTTCGTTAAGATGTTATAAGTAGAGTTGAGCGAACACCTGGATGTTCGGGTTCGAGAAGTTCGGCTGAACTTCCCGGAAATGTTCTGGTTCGGGATCCGAACCCGACCCGAACTTCGTCCCGAACCCCATTGAAGTCAATGGGGACCCGAACTTTTGGGCACTAAAAAGGCTGTAAAACAGCCCAGGAAAGAGCTAGAGGGCTGCAAAAGGCAGCAACATGTAGGTAAATCCCCTGCAAACAAATGTGGATATGGAAATGAATTAAAATAAAAATTAAAAAAATAAAAATGAACCAATATCAATTGGACAGAGGTCCCATAGCAGAGAATCTGGCTTCACGTCAGCAGAGAATCAGTCTCTTCATGCCATAGCAGAGAATCTGGCTTCATGTCAGCGCAGAATCAGTCTTCATGTCATAGCAGAGAATCAGGCTTCACGTCACCCACCACTGGAACAGGCCACTGTCACACATTTAGGCCCAGGCACCCAGGCAGAGGAGAGAGGTCCCGTAACAGAGAATCTGGCCTTATGTCAGCACAGAATCTGTCTTCATGTCATAGCAGAGAATCAGGCTTCACGTCACCCACCACTGGAACAGGCCACTGTCACATATTTAGGCCCAGGCAGAGGAGAGAGGTCCCGTAACAGAGAATCTGGCCTTATGTCAGCACAGAATCTGTCTTCATGTCATAGCAGAGAATCAGGCTTCACGTCACCCACCACTGGAACAGGCCACTGTCACACATTTAGGCCCCGGCACCCAGGCAGAGGAGAGAGGTCCCGTAACAGATTTTTTGGCCTTATGTCAGCACAGAAACTGTCTTCATGTCATAGCAGAGAATCAGGCTTCACGTCACCCACCACTGGAACAGGCCACTGTCACACATTTAGGCCCCGGCACCCAGGCAGAGGAGAGAGGTCCCGTAACAGAGAATCTGGCCTTATGTCAGCACAGAATCTGTCTTCATGTCATAGCAGAGAATCAGGCTTCACGTCACCCACCACTGGAACAGGTCACTGTCACACATTTATGCCCCGGCACCCAGGCAGAGGAGAGAGGTCCCGTAACAGATTTTTTGGCCTTATGTCAGCACAGAATCTGTCTTCATGTCATAGCGAATCAGGCTTCACGTCACCCACCACTGGAACAGGCCACTGTCACACATTTAGGCCCCGGCACCCAGGCAGAGGAGAGAGGTCTTAGGTTTTTCTGAATGACACTATCAGCACCTTCAATGTAAAATATCCTTTTTGGGATAGATTTCAAGTAGGCCTCATATAGCAGAAACTAGTTATTTTGAGAGTGGCAAATTTGGGAATAGTTTTTCAACCCAGAACAAAAACTGTGCTTTTACGGTCACTACAAATAACTTGACCAGCTAAAACAGTACAAATTTGGTTGAATAGAAATGTCAGGTCTATTTTTTAGGCGCTGGGTGACAGGCTCAACTTGCCCCTGATGTAGTATATGGCCAAAAAATAACCACACTATTGATGGTTAAATGCACTTGGGTGACACAGGCTCAGCCTGCACCAGATGTAGTATATGGCCAAAAAATAACCAGACTGTTGATGGTTAAATGCACTTCGGTGACACAGGCTCAGTCTGCAGCTGATGTAGTATATGGCCAAAAAATAACCAGACTGTTGATGGTTAAATGCACTTCGGTGACACAGGCTCAGCCTGCAGCTGATGTAGGATATAGCACAAAATAACCACACTATTGATGGTTAAATACACTTGGTGATAGCTTGTGCTGGCGCACCACAAGCCACAAAATGGCCGCCGATCACCCCAGAAAAAAAGTGATCTAAAAACGCTCTGGGCAGCCTCAAAAAAGTGAGCAAGTCGATATTAGCATTTCAATGATCCACAGCTGCAGATCGATCACAGAATGAAGTCTTTTGGAGGAGTTAATCTGCCTAATCTCGCCCTAACGTCGCAGCACCAACCTCTCCCTATGCTTGAATCAGCAGAGTGACATGCAGCGCTACGTGACCCAAGCTTATATAGAGGCTGGGTCACATGCTGCACTGGCCAATCACAGCCATGCCAATAGTAGGCAAGGCTGTGATGGCCTCTTGGGGCAAGTAGTATGACGCTTGTTGATTGGCTGCTTTGCAGCCTTTAAAAAAGCGCCAAGAAAGCGCTGAACACCGAACCCGGACTTTTACGAAAATGTTCGGGTCCGTGTCACGGACACCCCAAAATTCGGTACGAACCCGAACTATACAGTTCGGGTTCGCTCATCCCTAGTTATAAGCAGTCCTGTGTTGACCTTTCTTCCAGATAAGATAATTGAATTGTCTAGCTTCTAAGTATAGTAATGTTATAGTTTGGAGGTTACATTAATGGCTTTGTATGTTGAAGTCTCCAGAAAGACATATGTTTTTTTCTTTAATAGCATATACTATAATAAATAATATGTAATTAACCCATAGGATACCAACGCTGTACATGTATGTCGCTGGAAACACGGTCACAAATCCCAGCGCCATACAGGTACAGCGCTCTGATCGGGCGCCAACAGGAGCTACTCCCGCCCGATCAGCTGCAGGGGTCCGGCAGGCACTAATAGTTGGACCCCTGCTGTATGCATCGGCATCGGTGAAAACACTGATGCCGGCTCATTAACCCTTGCACTGCCGCGGTTAGCGCTGACGGCTGCATGTGCGGTATCCCCGTGGTGCTGTGATGTCAGCCTGCTGTCTAGCCCTGTCAGTCAATGGGGGGAGGGGTGTGGGTGCAGAGCACAGGGGGTGTTATAGAGCATTGCTCAGAATATTCAGCCCCGCCTCTGAGTGCTCGAATTGTTTATTTGCATATGAATCTCTGCAGCTATTTATCATACATAATCAGTATAATGAGCCCTACCAGGCAGTATGTATGGTCTAATAGGGTTGATTCTGTTGACCGAACCTCTTATGGACTGCGAATTTTGGGGCGCTTTTTCTCCTATTACCCCTTGTAAAAACGAAATAAAAGGGGCTACAAGAACATGTTAGTGTAATAAAAGGAGATTTTGAATCTTCTCCTCCACTTTGCAGCTATTCCTGTGAAGACTGTGGAGAAATAAATTAAAATGGGGGAAGGGGATTATAGATTTAGTACTCCATGGAAGTGTGGCACTCCCTGAAGCAACCGTCAATGCAGAGGCTCGGATGATCGGGACACGTGTCTGAGTGGTGGTGTCCTTCCGTTACCCCCTCCTGTTACACACGCTGCACTTTTTTTTGGTACCGTCCCTTCTTTCCAGTATGGGGGAACCACACCTGGAAAGTGTTGGCCAGGGATGATCTTGGCGCCTCCAGTTCCCGAGGTACTCCGGCCTGCTCTTTCCCGGTCAGAAAAGATCAGGGCCTTGAGGACTGCCTCCTAGAACTGAAGGAATTTCTCTGTGTTGCCAGCGCTCCAGGATAGTACAAAAGAGTTGTACAAGGCAACCTGCACCAAGTAGACCGCAACTCCTTTGTACCATGCTCGGGTTTTGCGCATGGCGTTTAGGGTTGCCACCTTTTTCTTCAAGCCAAACCTGAACAGAAGGGAGGGAGGGCCCTCTTCCAGGCCCCACCCATGTCCCGCCTCCAGCCACACCCATGTCCCGCCTCCACCCCTGGTCACTTTCGCACCACGATCGTTACGCCCCTGATCCCGTCACTACAGAAATACAGCGCCTCATACCTCTTACATCCAGTGACATCTCCCTTGATGTAGATGTTCTCTTTCCTCATCTTCTCCTTTCAGACCTTCAGACCAGACTGGTTTTGTCGCCATTTTTCGTCTCTGCAGTTTGACAACAACAAAAAAAAAATCTTAGTTTACTACTTTTCCATCATCCTCCCATCTAATGGACAAATCATCCTACTACCCCCAATACTGTGCCGCTGTGCTCCCCAATCCCCTGATAAGGCTACTTTCACACTAGCGTTCGGAGCGGATCCGTCTGATGTTTCATCAGACGGATCCGCTCCGATAATGCAGACGTTCGCATCCGTTCAGAACGGATGCGTCTGCAATAAAACTTAGAAAATTTTGAAAGTCACTGAGCGGAGCGGAGGCTGAACGCTGGCAGGCGGATGCATTCTCAGTGGATCCGCCTCCACTGAGAATGCATTGGGGCCAGACGGATGCGTTCGGGGCCGCTCGTGAGCCCCTTCAAACGGTGCGCACGAGCGGACACCCGAACGCTAGTGTGAAAGTAGCCTAATACTAGTACAATGCAGAGCCCCCCATATAAAATACCCCTTCTTTGTGGCCTCAGTAGAAGCCCCCAAATAATGTGCCAGTAAGAAGTGCCTCTTTTCTCCCCCCAATATGTGCCAGTATAAGGTGCCTCTTCCCCCCTTCCCTTATATGTGCCAATTTCAAGTGCCTCTTTTCTCCCCCCCCCCAAATATGTGCCAGTATAAGGTGCCTCTCCCCCCCCCCTTCCCTCATATGTGCCAGTTTCAAGTGCCTCATTTCTCCTCCTCCCCAATATGTGCCAGTATAGGGTGTCTCTTTCCACCCCTTCCCCCATATGTGCCAATTTCAGGTGCCTCTTCTCTAAAAAAAAACAAAAAACTTTTACTTACCTCCAACGATGCGATGCAGGCCTCTTCCCGGCCTGTGTACCGTGCTGTACGGCACAGGCGGCGTGATGGCGTCATTGCGCCGCCTGCACCGGCCTCTGATAGGCTGCGGGCACAAGGCCCGCAGCCTATCCGAGGAACAGGGGAGGGAGACGCCTCTCCCTCCCCTGCCGCAGCACAGCCGTCTGTATCGATGTCCTGAGGACGGCGATACAGATGACTATGGAGATGAGCGCTTCCACAATGGAAGCGCTCATCTCCCTGTGCCCAGCCACTCACAGCCACTCACATCATTCACAGCTGATCCTGTGCCCGGGTCTGAGAAAGGCTTGTACCCGGGCACAGGATTGCAAACCCGGACTGTTCGGGTAATTCCCGTACAGGTGGCAACCCTATTCTGAGCAATGCTCTAGAACACCCCCTGTGCTCTGCACCCACACCCCTCCCCCCATTGACTGACAGGGCTAGACAGCAGGCTGACGTCACAGCACCACGGGGATACCGCACATGCAGCCGTCAGCGCTGACCGCGGCAGTGCAAGGGTTAATGAGCCGGCATCAGTGTTTTCACCGATGCCGGTGCATACAGCAGGGGTCCAACTATTAGTGCCTGCCGGACCCCTGCAGCTGATCGGGCGGGAGTAGCTCCTGTTGGCGCCCGATCAGAGCGCTGTACCTGTATGGCGCTGGGATTTGTGACCGTGTTTCCAGCGACATACATGTACAGCGCTGGTATCCTATGGGTTAATGACATATATTATTTATTATAGTATATGCTATTAAAGAAAAAAACTTTTGTCTTTCTGGGGACTTCAACATGCAAAGCCATTAATGTAACCTCCAAGCTATAACATTACTATACTTAGAAGCTATCACATAGTACTGCGATCTGTATGGTCATATATTGTGTCTGTGGATAAGCCAGTAATATGTATTTCAGCTTTCTGAGCAGATCTCAGTGTGGTGAAGCTATAGCACACTGTGTATAATACACATATATACAGTAGATATGTAAAATCCAGGAAATAGCTCTGTATACAGGGCCCCTTTACTATAGTGCTGCCCATGTACTCTTAATAAAATAAAAAAGGACTACTTACATCACACACCATTTGAATTTGTCTCTGATCTACAGCTCAATAAAATATAAAATATTAATTTTATAAAAAGCCTGGAAGGGGTTTTGAACCCATGAACACTACATGCCACGCAAGTGTCTTACCACTGAGCTTTAGCTCTAGACACCAAAGTTGGTGATTTTTTTTTTGATCTATGAGATGTAGTATAGCAAAAAACACAGTAAACCTAAGATCCCTTGTGACACTGACTAGTGAAGGACGTGAGATATCAGCGTCACACATCATTTAAATTTGCCTCTTATCTAGGGCATAATAAAATATAAACATTTTTTAGAGGCTGAAAGGGGTTTTGAACTCATAAAGCCTGGACATGGGGCAACAGCATTACCACTGAGCTACCAGCTTGCCTTGTATAAGCTTGGGATTGTTGTTTAACTCATTCTCACTTTGACCCTGACCTATGAAGAGCATAAGTCAAACTCAGATATGAGAGTCAGATGTGAGGGTCAGGGTCAGGTGTCAGGGTCAGGTGTTACGTTGGCATTATTTTGATACTTGACTATGATATCTGACCATGTCCTAAAATAAACACTGTAGTAAAGAGTCGACAGACTTATACAATATCAATTTTATGCCATTGTTAAAGGAGATTAATAAATTGCTGAAGGACTGGAATTCCCTCCTAGCTTTTAATTTTTGGCAGGATAAATCTAATCAAAATGATTATCCTTCCAAAAATGTTATATTTATCCCAAACATTACCAATAGAAATACCTCTGTCTTTCTTCAGACAAATGAAACAAAACATCCTAAAATTTATATGGCAAAATAGGCAAAACAGAATCCACTACAAAACCCTAACAAGGTCAGGGAAAAATGGCGGCACTGGCCTACCTGACCTGGAAAATTATTACAAGGCTTCTGTACTTACTAGGATCATAGAATGGAGTAGAGTCACATCCGGGAAAAAATGGACTGATGTAGAGCAGGAATGCACTGACATCAACTTCTACTCACTATTGTGGAAAACGTCTAATTATGCAAAAAGAAAAAAGAAAAATTAAAAACGTGTTTACGAAACTAATATTAGGAAAATGGCATAACATAAACAGATCACATAATCTGTTACCAAGTGGCGACCTTAGTATTCCAGTAACTAGTCTCATTCCACATACTTGGACAGAAATACTTAAAGCACTGCAAAGTGATAAAATAAATAGATTCTTAGAGCTAAATGACATTTACAGGGGAGAAACCGTACTATCATTTTCAGAAATCAAAAATTCCCATGGTCTACACAACTTGACACTTAAACAATATAGCATGTTACTTAAAAATATCTTACAGTGGAGATCTAAGCCTAAGGATTGTATTGACAATACTATAACGACACTACTCCATACGCCCCAACAAATATTGTCTAAATTATACAAAGTACTAAATGATACTAACACACCCCCTCTATATATTGAAAAATGGAACAAAGAACTACAACATCGTTTAAATGATAGCCAAATGGATCAGATGACTAAACCCATGAATGGGACCTCAAGTTCATATGCTATGCAAGAAATGCAATTCAAAATTAATGCGAGATGGTACAAAACTCCTTTGGTTATGCATAGAATAAATAATGCAATCAGTGAAAGATGCTGGAGATGTCATACTGAATTAGGCACTTATTCACAGGGGCGGACTGACCGGTCGGGCACTTCGGCCATGGTCCGAGGGCACCTGATACTGGCACATGGGGGGGGGGGGGTTGGCACTATGATACTGGCACATGGGGGGAAGGAGAGAGGCACTTGATACTGGCACATGGGGGGTTTGGCAGTATGATACTGGCACATGGGGGTGGGAAGGAGAGAGGCACTTGATACTGGCACATTGGGGGGGGTTGCACTATGATACTGGGACATGATGGGGGGGGCATCTATGGGGACACTTACTGGCACATTATTGGGGGGCATTATGGGGGACACTAGGCCAGCAGCCTATCAGATGCCGGTCACTGAGGGCATCTACTGGGGCACTATATATGGGGAATTTTATACTGGTACATTATGGGGGGCACTAGCAGGAAGGGGGAGAGGAGCACTATGGGGGAATTTCCTGGGGGCACTATATAGGGGTATTTTATACTGGGACATTATGGAGGCACTATGGGGACATTAGCTCAACTGGGAGCATTACAAGGGGGTATTTTTTGCACTGTCACATTAAAAGGAGGGGGGGCATTATGGTGGGCTTTATTACTCCCCATGGTATGACCCCCTAGTAGCAGCACCAGCCTCACCCTGCTATGCTATCCCTCTGCCCCTTCCCCAAATCCCTATTATGAAATCTTTCTTATTAGGATGAAACACAACATCAGCTCCACCGAGCCCCCGACCAAGTGTAGAAGTGGCGTCCGAGATCCCCGAAGGCCAAGCCAAGTAACTGTAAGTTTTTTAATATGAAATATGTTTATGTTATACACATATAGCCTACACTGTGCCCCACAATATACAGTACACCGCTACACTGTGCCACACAATATACAGTATACCGCTACACTGTGCCACACAATATACTGTATACCGCTACACTGTGTAGTCTGTTCTATAAGCACCATTGTTTTGTGGTGGTGGACAGAAAATAATCTGGAAGTGTCCCTCCCGAGACCAGGCTCTGACTGCTAGGGGGGGTCTGCTGAGCTAACGGATGCCCCCTATGGCAGCAGCACCACCATAGCCCCATATAGGGCTAAAAAATTATTGCTGGGGGGGGGTGACACCATTTTCTACCGCACCGGGTGACACCAGCCCTAGCAACCAGGCCACTGGCTCCGCCTGCTTCATTCATAAAGTGGGAGGAGCAGGCACGTGACGTCAGTGAGTTGCGCTGCCGCCCGGCCTGCTACTGAGCTTGTGAGTACAGAGAGCTCAGAGGGAGAGGATCGCAGAGAATTTCAAGTTGTTCACATATGAATATTAGTATTACAGTGAGCGGGGCCTGGTGTAATAGAATACAGTGACTGCATCGGGCCCCGCTGCCATTACAACACCAGATGCCGGCCCCCAGACCCTGTATTGGGGATCATTCACTCACAGGGACACTGTTATGGGGGGATCTGTGGATGACACATATATAGCATAAGGTGCTATATATGTGTCACCCACAGACCCCCCCCCCCCCCCCCCCACAACAGTGCCATCCACAGAGCCCCCATAACACCTTTTGGTTCAAAATATTTTTTAATTTGGCTATTCCCCACCCCTCTTGTAATTGTTCCGCTACTTGTGGGCTGCGCGGGAATGAGTTCAGTCACTTCGGTGGGCAATCCCGTCCTGCAGCGCGTGATCCCGCAAGACCCGCCGCTGTAGGTCACGGGTCTCGCGGGATCACCCGCCGCAGGATGGGATTGCCCACCGAAGTGACTGAACTCATGCCCATGTAGCCCGCAAGTAGCAGATCAGTGGAACAAGTACAAGGTGGGTGGGGGGTTGCCCAGACGGCTAGGCCCTTCACAGTAGTTATTAACCCCTTTCAGCAGTCCTCCATTCACTGAAGAGGGGACTGCTGAAAGGGATTAATAACTACTGTGAAGGGCCCTCCCCCACTTTCACAGTAGTTATGCCCAGATATGTGCCCCCTTCACAGTAGTTATGCCCACACTGCTTCTAACAGAGGCTCACTAATGGACGCTAAGATTAGGTCACCCCATACGAAAGCATTGAATCAATGCTTTCCTATGGGGAAAAATCTTACCCTGGAGGTCATCATGCAGAGTGTGAGGACGTCCAGCGTCAGATACCAGACCAGAGGTCTGTTTTACTCCAGGAAGCCCTCAGGTGGCTGCCAGCGACTAGAGGCTGACTTATTGCTGGAAGGTAAACAATGCAGTTTCTCTAGAACATTGCAGCTCGATTTGCAAAAGGGACACTGTACCCAGACCACATCAATGAGCTGAAGTGGTCTGGGTGCCTTTTGTGTTGCTTTAACTTTGAAATCTTATTAAAGATTGTATAGGGTGTGGCTGGAGGTGGGGCATGGAGCTTGCAGCAGAACATGGGTGGGGCCTTTAAGGGGGCCCTTGATTTATTTTGCCCGGGGGCCCTGAGGGTTCAGTCCGCCCCTGCTTATTCACACATCTGGTACACATGCATGAAAATCACCCCATTCTGGCATTCAATATCTAAAATTTTAGGCGAAGTGCTTGATACAAAGGTTATACTCTCAGAGAAACTTGTTCTTTTTAACATATATGATGTATCTCAAGCAGTATTTAAGTCAACCCTTACAAATATTTTCCTAAATGCTGCGAAAGTACTCATACCCAGGAAATGGCTCAAGGAAGATCCACCCACTATATCGGAGTGGAGAGCGGAAATATATAAAAGACAGAACTTTGAAAAACGTAAATGGACTGTTCTACACAATGTGGATAAATATGAAGATATATGGCGTAAATGGATATACCATCTTTCAAAAGTTAATGAGGACTCTGAGATTGGTCTAGAATTATATATTTTCATTAAATTAAATTGTTATTCTTGGTTCATAGATATATGATTAGTACATGTTCATGTCTAAGATACTTTAGATATTTAGGCTTCTCATAAATGACTGGTACTTTTACATATTTTTATTCTTCCCCCTCTTTCCTTCTCCACACCCTCACTTCCCTTCTATCCTACCCCTCCTACCATTAACCTTTCACATACTCAACCTTTTACTTTATTATTCTACTGTATAAAATGTTTTGATTTATATGACATTTTATGATGTCATCAAACTGTGGAAGTGTAACTCGAACTTTATTTTTTGTTTATGTAACAGTTGGAGTGAATTAACTCTGACGCCTGTATGTTTCATACACTTTTCCAAAATAAAGAAAATTTATAAGAACCCAGCTGTTAGTTTTACTGCTATTGTGAGCGGTTTTAAAGAGAAGAAAGATTGGTGCGTGATCTGATGACAGGCGTATATCATATTCTGATTTCTGAACCAGACCTATATCTTTTTGATTTATTAAAAAAAAATCTATCCTTGAGTGAGATTGGAATGTATGTGAATAGAAAGAGTAATCTCTTGTGTTTGAGTGCAACACCCTCCAGATGTCGACCAAGAGGTGTTCTCCCAACATTTCTCCAAACCTTTTTAATTTTTGTTTCGAGTAACTGGACCTGCCAGTTGAAGAGTCAACGCTGAGACCGGGTGCCATATTGAAGTCTCCTCCAACTAATAAATAACCCTCACTGAATGTGCTAAGTAACTTGAGAACAGTCCTCAAAAAGATCACTTGCTTTTTGTTTGGTGCAAATATATTTGCAAAGGTATTGTCGGGATTCGAATCCGTGACCAGCCACATCCCAGGCGGTAGCCCTGCTTACTAGGCTACCATCCTCTCTGGACATTCCTCCCTGAACCCTATTAGTTAACCTCAGTCTAGCCAAGCCTTGCTCATCACCCTTGATTCCCCACACCTGGTACTTCCCTATATCAGTCCAGCCACTTGCACTCCAGTTTGCTGATTATTGATCAAGCTTCTCCTCATCTGCTGCTCTTGCTACTACTGGAAGTCCACTGCTGACCAGGAATTGACTACCGACTACTCTTCTGCTTTGTCCCTACCTACTGAACTGCTACCACCGTTGCCATCTGGAGTGTCTGACCACGCTTACTGCGGCCTGCCCTGACCCACCGCCTGCCTACTGACTACGCCTCTGCCAGACATCCTGCACCTACTACCTGCCTGTGGTCCTTGCCACTGGGCTCCACTCCTACCTCCAGCCAGCTGTCCTCTGACTCAGGTGAGCCGTAGGACTGTTACAGAATAATCAGCCACACTATGGAGTCCGCAATGGCCACTCTGCGTAAGCAGGTCTCCGAACTTCAAGAATTTGGTACTACATATCAGGAGAAATTTGCCCAGCTCCAAGGCGTAGTCCAAAGCCAGCAAATGGAGATTATTGAACTACAGAGGCAACTCCTGGACGTCCGCGGCGCGGCCGCAGACACCTGCATGCCACTCCCATCAAGATTCGGCGGCGACAGACGCCAGTATCGGGGGTTTCTAAACCAATGCCGCATCTATTTTCAGATGTACCCGGCCCCCTTCACCACCGAGAAAAAGAAGGTGCTATTCATGGTCAATCTCCTGACGGATGAAGCATTAGCATGGGCATCACCTTACAGTCAGCTCCTGGACAACCTAAACAACTTAATCTCCGCCATGAGCCAAGTCTTCGATGACCCCAACCGCTGTGCGACAGCCGAGGCGCGACTACATGGTCTGCAGCAAGGGAGACGCTCCGTCACCGAATACATCGCCGAGTTTCGCTGTTGGGTCACGGACACCACCTGGAACCCAGCGGCACAGAGGAGCCAATTCCGGCGAGGCCTGTCCGAATTAATAAAGGAAGAACTCGCCAGAGTTGAGGCCCCGGACGATCTGGATGACTTCATTCAGTTATGCATCCGGATAGATCAAAGACTCTCCGAGAGGAAGAAAGAGAGACTCTGGTCCTCGGACCACAGACCCACTTACTCCTACTCTTCCACCACCCAGCGCGACCTCCAATCAGCAACTGAACCTATGCAGGTCGACGCTCTACGTAGGTCTCTATCCACAGCTGAGAAGGAGAGACGGCTGGCCCAAAACCTCTGCCTCTACTGTAGGAACCGGGTAATTTTGCCATCAAATGTCCTCATAAGATCCGAAAGACTATTGCCGTCACGGAACTAAAGGAGCAACCACAGACTCCAACCCCGTCAGCAGCCCCGGAAAATAACAACACGGCGGCTTATGGATCCCACTTCATCGTTCCCATCCTCATCGACATTGAGGGGCGACAACTCCCCTGTTCAGCGATGTTAGACTCTGGGGCGGGAGGCAACTTCATTACCCTAACCTTCGCCGGCAAAAAAAACATTCCACTGACAATCAAGGCAGCCCCCGTTGACCTGGAAACCGTCGACGGATCCCCACTCTCCTCGGGGCCGGCCACTCACGAGACCACCGAACTACAACTCCTTATAGAACCCGATCACCACGAAAAGATCCACTTCTCGCTGATCGCCTCCCCGAAGTTCCCGGTGATCTTGGGCATCCCATGGTTGGCAACCCACAACCCCTCGGTGGACTGGGAAACCCGCTGCATACGATTCCCGTCCGAGTTCTGCTCGCTAAATTGCTCCCACAAACCCGTCCTTCCACCCGAAGACACCACCATCTCAAAACTATCCGTCAAGGATCTGCTACCCCCTCAATACAGCGAGTTCCAGGATGTCTGCGACAAGAAAAACGCAGACAAGCTGCCACCACACCGACCCTACGACTGCCCTATAGAACTGTTGCCCGGGGCCGAAATACCCTTTGGCAGTATCTACCCCCTCTCAGAGCCTGAACTCGAGGCTCTGAAAGAGTACCTGGACGAGGACCTGAGGAAGGGGTTCATCCGGCCCTCAACCTCCCCAGCAAGAGCCCCCTTTTTTTTCGTAGAGAAAAAAGACTCCTCCCTGCATCCCTGCATAGACTACAGAAAGCTTAACAACATCACCGTAAAAAAATGGTACCCGCTCCCACTGATTTCAGAACTCCTCAAGAGACTCCGGGCAGCGAAGATCTTCACTAAACTCTACCTTCGAGGGGCCTACAACCTCATCCGAATCCGCCCTGGGGACGAATGGAAGACCGCCTTCCGGACACGTTATGGTCATTTCGAGTACCTGGTCATGCCTTTTGGACTTTGCAATGCTCCCGCCACCTTCCAGCACTTCATTAACGACATCCTCAGGGACATGCTGGATCTGTTTGTAGTCTTTTACCTGGACGACATCTTGATCTTCTCTGAAGACCTCGAGCAGCACCGCGAACATGTCCGCAGGGTACTGCAGAGACTCCGACAGAACTCTCTCTATATCAAGCTAAAGAAATGCGAGTTTGAGCGAACCACCACTCAGTTCCTCAGATACATCTCCCCAGAGGGCCTAAGTATGGACCCGGGGAAGGTCCAAGCTGTGATGAACTGGCCCGTTCTGAGAAACGAGAAGGAGATACAAAGATTCATTGGCTTCGCCAACTTCTATCGGAAGTTTATCCAGAACTTCTCCAAGGTCATAGCACCAATCACCCAACTCACCAAGAAGGCAGTCCCCTTCTCCTGGACACCCGAGGCCCAGGAGGCCTTCACCAAGTTGAAACTCCTCTTCACTTCTGCTCCAATCCTAATCCACCCGAACCCCGAGCTGCCATTTACAGTCGAAGTGGATGCATCAGACTCCGTGGTGGGGGCAGTTTTGTCACAACGGACAGGGGAGAGGATGCTATTACACCCGTGCGCATATTTCTCCTACCAGATGTCCCCCTCCGAGAAGAACTATGACATCGGGAACAAAGAACTACTGACGATCAAGGATGCCTTCTCCGAGTGGAGACACCTGCTGGAGGGAGCCACCAACCCCATAATCGTACTAACTGACCACAAGAACCTCGAGTTCATCCGCAGCGCTAAGAGACTCTCAGCCAGACAGGCCAGATGGAGCCTATTCTTTTCCCACTTCAACTTTCTCATCACCTATCACCCCGGATCAAAAAACTGCAAGGCTGACGCCCTCTCCAGAATGTTTTCCAAGCCCTCACAGAGTGACAAGGGCCAAAATAACATCCTACCCGAGAGAAGGGTCGTAGGGGCCACCTACTCTAAAGAACTCCTGGGCACAATCAAAGAAGGATATGAAAATGACCCCTTCCTCGCCCACCCTACAGGGAATGTCAGCCTTACGTTTAAGAACGGTCATTGGTTTCATCAGGACCTACAACTATATGTACCAGAAATCGCACGGCTCGAAGGGCTCAAACTCAACCATGACTCCAAGATGGCCGGCCATTTTGGCACAAGAAAGACCCAGGAGCGTCTCTCCCGCTCCTTCTGGTGGCCAACATACAAGGAGGACATCAAGAGGTACATCTCCTCGTGCACGGTCTGTGCCCACAATAAGACTCCTCGTTCCTCTCCCGTGGGTCTGTTACAACCCCTCCCAATTCCCTCCCGCCCCTGGGGCTCGATCTCCATGGATTTTGTGGTAGACCTTCCTCCTTCAAAAGGGATGAACACCATCCTGGTCGTGGTCGACCGTCTCACCAAGGTGGCCCATTTAATCCCCTACAAAGGCCTACCCACCGCCAAACAGACGGCCAATCTTATTCTCAGAGAGGTCTTCAGGCTGCATGGGATCCCGGACAACGCGGTCTCCGACCGAGGCGTACAATTTGCCTCAAAGTTCTGGAAGAACTTCTGCCTGGCGCTCGGGGTTAAAGTGAACCTGTCCTCCGCTTTCCTCCCTCAGTCAAACGGGCAGACGGAGAGAACTAATCAGACCCTAGAGCAGTACCTACGCTGTTTCAGCTCCCACCTGCAGGATGACTGGCTTGATCATCTCCCCACGGCCGAGTTCGCCTACAACAATGCTGAGCACAGCTCAACCAAGCACAGCCCCTTCTTTGCTAACACAGGCTCGCACCCGGTGTTCATTCCCCACCTACCTGTCGCCTCCACCCTCCCAGCAGTGGCCGAATGCCTAACAACCCTACAGGAGGCACAAAAGAACATTATAGACAACCTCCAGCTTGCCTAGAGGTGCTTTAAACAGGGAGCAGACAGACGTCGCAAACCCACCCCGGGCTTCCATGTGGGAGACAAGGTGTGGCTGTCCACCAGGAACCTCAGATTGAAGGTCCCCTCCAAAAAGTTGGCCCAAAGATACATGGGTCCGTACCAGATCACCGCACAAATCAACGAGGTCACGTTCTGGCTCGACCTTCCGGACTCTATTAGGGTGCACCCTGTCTTCCATTGCTCACTCCTCAAGCCATACGTGGAGAACACCTTCACAGGCCGCCACTCGCCCCCTCCACCACCCGTGAGGGTACAGGCTGAAGAAGAATACGCTGTCGCAAAGATCCTTGACTACAATACCTAATTGGGTGGGAGGGTTACCCTCTCGAGGATAACTCCTGGGAGCCAGAAGAAAATGTCCACCAAGGCCCGGAGGTCACCTTGGAAGGGGGGAGTACTGTCGGGATTCGAACCTGTGACCAGCCACATCCCAGGCGGTAGCCCTGCTTACTAGGCTACCGTCCTCTCTGGACATTCCTCCCTGAAGCCTATTAGTTAACCTCAGTCTTGCCAAGCCTTGCTCATTACCCTTGATTCCCCACACCTGGTACTTCTCTATATAAGTCCAGCCCCTTGCACTCCAGTTTGCTGATTATTGAGCTCTTGAGCCTTGATCAAGCTTTGCCTCATCTGCTGCTCTTGCTACTACTGGAAGTCCACTGCTGACCAGGAATTGACTACCGACTACTCTTCTGCTTTTTCCCTACCTACTGAACTGACCACGCTTACTGCGGCCTGCCCTGACCCACCGCCTGCCTACCGACTACGCCTCTGCCAGACTTCCTGCGGTCCTTGCCACTGGGCTCCACTCCTACCTCCAGCCAGCTGTCCTCTGACTCAGGTGAGCCGTAGGACTGTTACAGGTATACAAGGTATCACCAATATGTCTTTTTACAAATATATAACGTCTATCTGAGTCCACCAAACTGTGTATTTTTTAAAAATCTACATTTTTGCCAAATACTACTGAGACACCTTTTTTGTTTCTTAAGCGGTGTGCAAGTATTGTACCATACTTTATAATAGTTGTTTTTCATGACTGGTGTAAAAGTTTTGCGAAAGTGAGTTTCTTGGAGAGACATGTCTACATGTTTTTTCTTAACCGCCTCTGGACCGCCTAACGCAGGATCGAGTTCCGGAGGCGGCAGTCTCAGGCAGAGTCACGCATCTATGCGTCATCTCGCGAGACGCGAGATTTCCTGTGAACGCACACAGGCGCGCGCGTTCACAGGAACTGCAGGTAAGCGAGTTGATTGTACAGCCTGCCAGGGGCGATCGTTCGCTGGCAGGCTGTAGATGCGATTTAGCACCAAGCACCACACTACACTACACCCCCCTGTCACTTATTAACCCCTGATCACCCCATATAGACTCCCTGATCAACCCCCTGTAAGGCTCCATTCAGACGTCCGTATGTGTTTTACAGATCCATGGATCGGATCCGCAGAACACATACGGACGTCTGAATGGAGCCTTACAGGGGGGTGATCAATGACAGGGGGGTGATCACCCCATATAGACTCCCTGATCACCCCCCTGTCATTGATCACCTCCCTGTAAGGCTCCATTCAGACATTTTTGTTGGCACAAGTTAGTGGAAATTGTTTTTTTTTTGTTTGTTTTTTAGTTTTTTCTTACAAAGTCTCATATTCCACTAACTTGTGACAAAAAATAAAATCTCACATGAACTCACCATACCCCTCACTGAATCCAAATGCGTAAATTTTTTTAGACATTTATATTCCAGACTTCTTCTCACGCTTTAGGGCCCCTAAAATGCCAGGGCAGTATAAATACCCCACATGTGACCCCCATTTCGGAAAGAAGACACCCCAAGGTATTCGCTGAGGGGCATATTTAGTCCATGAAAGATTGAACTTTTTGTCCCAAGTTAGCGGAAAGGCAGACTTTGTGAGAAAAAAAAAATCTTTTTCCGCTAACTTGCGCCAAAAAAAAAAAATCTTCTATGAACTCGCCATGCCCCTCATTGAATACCTTGGGGTGTCTTCTTTCCAAAATGGGGTCACATGTGGGGTATTTATACTGTCCTGGCATTTTAGGGGCCCTAAAGCGTGAGAAGAAGTCTGGGATCCATATGTCTAAAAAATGCCCTCCTAAAAGTAATTTGGGCCCCTTTGCGCATCTAGGCTGCAAAAAAGTGTCACATGTGGTATCGCCGTACTCAGGAGAAGTTGGGCAATGTGTTTTGGGTTGTCATTTTACATATACCCATGCTGGGTGAGATAAATATCTCGGTCAAATGCCAACTTTGTATAAAAAAATGGGAAAAGTTGTCTTTTGCCGAGATATTTCTCTCACCCAGCATGGGTATATGTAAAAAGACACCCCAAAACACATTGCCCTACTTCTGAGTACGGCGATACCAGATGTGTGACACTTTTTTTTTGCAGCCTAGGTGGGAAAATGGGCCCACATTCCAAAGAGCACCTTTCGGATTTCACAGGGCATTTTTTACACATTTTGATTTCAAACTAATTCTCACACATTAGGGCCCCTAAAATGCCAGGGCAGTATAACTACCCCACAAGTGACCCCATTTTGGAAAGAAGACACCCCAATGTATTTCGTGATGGGCATAGTGAGTTCATGGAAGTTTTTATTTTTTGTCACAATTTAGTGGAATATGAGACTTTGTAAGGAAAAAAAAATAAAAAAAAATAAAAATCATCATTTTCCGCTAACTTGTGACAAAAAATAAAAAGTTCTATGAACTCACTATGCCCATGTCACGAGGGTGTCAAGAGCCACGCCTGACTCCGTTATACCCGGGGTCACGAAGTCGCAGCGGGTGGCTGCGCGCTCTATGTAGAAACATAGTGCTGTTTCTTTATGGTAGCTTTCTGGGTTTGCCTTGCAACCCTTTTTGGCTCACTCAGGGATCCGTAGCTCCTTCTCCTCAGCTGTTTCTTGTCCAGCACTCCCAACCTCCTTATATTCCCCTCTCACACTTCTCTGGTTGCCAGATATAGAGCTTCCTGCCTGGACTTCTATACTGACCCACTGGAGCTGTGTAACTGTGTTCCCTGGTTGTTGTTCCAGAGTGTTACCCTCCGGATCCCTGTGGGCCTTGGTGGTCTGCTGTTGTCGCCCACCTGGGATTATATGTTTTGTCTGTATTGTCTGTCCTCTCCTTGGTGTTTTCCTTTAGTGTCAGTGGTGCGGACTAGTGATCCCACACAGGGCTCATCTTAGGGAAAGCCAGGGTTTAGGCACGTGATCGGCGTACGGGTGAGGAACCCGTCTAGGGATGTCAGGGCAGTCAGGTGCCAGCCGCAAGGTGAGTCAGGGGTCACCACCTTTCCCTCTCCCTTGGACAGGACCTTCCCATTTCCCTCCCTTTGCGTGACGCCGGTCATTACAGCCCATCAGCAAATACCTTAGGGTGTCTACTTTCCAAAATGGGGTTATTTGTGGGTTTGTTCTACTGTTTGGGCATTGTAGAACCTCAGGAAACATGACAGGTGCTCAGAAAGTCAGAGCTGCTACAAAACGGAAATTCACATTTTTGTACCATAGTTTGTAAACACTAACTTTTACCCGAACCATTTTTTTTTTTTTTTTTTTACCCAAACATTTTTTTTTTATAAAAAACATGTAGAACAATAAATTTAGAGAGAAATTTATATATAGATGTCGTTTTTTAAAAAAAAATTCACAACTGAAAGTGAAAAATGTAATTTTGTTGCAAAAATTTCGATTAATAACAAAAAAAGTAAAAATGTCAGCAGCAATGAAATACCACCAAATGAAAGTGTCACGACTGTGACTGATCCAGACAGGTCTGGGAGGAGAAGGTCGCAGCGACTTGCTTCTTGCGATAGCTTGTGAGTTTGCTCCGTGGTTCAGGGTATGTCATCCGGGTTTTGCCTTGTGAACCTTTTTGTCCTGACTGGGAGTTTGTAGGCATCCTTCACAGGTGAGTCCTGTCTGCCACTCCCAGCTACTATATTAGTTTCAGTTTCACTTGCAGTCATTGCCAGATATAGTCCTTACTTCCAGTGCTATTCTGACCCTTGAAGGAGATCGTTTGACGGTGTTGCTGTGGAGTAGAGTTGAGCGAACACCTGGATGTTCGGGTTCGACGAGTTCGGCCGAACTTTCGAAAAATGTTCGGGTTCGGGATCCGAACTCGACCCGAACTTCATCCCGAACCCGAACCCCATAGAAGTCAATGGGGACCCGAACTTTTGGGCACTAAAAAGGCTGTAAAACACACCCGGAAAGGGCTAGAGGGCTGCAAAAGGCAGCAAAATGTAGTTAAATCCCCTGCAAACAAATGTAGATAGGGAAATGATGAGTTAACATAAAATAAATAAAAATTAAACAATATTAATTGGAGTGAGGTCCCATAGCACAGAATCAGGCTTCAAGTCACCCACCAATGGAGAAGGTCACTTACTATTATTTTGACCACAGCACCCAGACAAAGGAGAGAGGTCCCACAGCAGAGAACCAGGCATCATATCACCCACCACAGGAGTAGGCCACCATTTAGTTACTTTGACCCCTACACCCAGACGGAGGAGAGAGGTTACACAGCAGAGAATCAGGCATTTAGATCACCCACCACAGGAGTAGGCCACCATTGAATCAGACCCCGGCAACCATGTCAGATGGCACAAGCATAAGCTTTATATCAATCAGCACAGGAGAAGGCGACTTTGACAGACTTTGACCCCTACACCCGGACGGAGGAGAGAGGTTTCAAAGCAGAGAATCAGGCATTTAGATCACCCACCACAGGAGTAGGCCCCAATTTAATGGGACCCCGGCAACCATGTCAGATGGCACAACCATCAGCTTCATATCAATCAGCACAGGAGAAGGCGACTTTGAAAGACTTTGACCCCTACACCCAGACGGAGGAGAGAGGTTTCACAGCAGAGAATCAGGCATTTAGATCACCCACCACAGGAGTAGGCCCCCATTGAATCAGACCCTGGCAACCATGTCAGATGGCACAACCATCAGCTTTATATCAATCAGCACAGGAGAAGGCGACTTTGAAAGACTTTGACCCCTACACCCAGATGGAGGAGAGAGGTTTCACAGCAGAGAATCAGGCATCATATCAACCACCACAGGAGAAGCCACCATTTAGTTACTTTGACCCCTGCACCCAGGAAGAGGAGAGAGGCACCACAGCACATATTCTGGCATCATATCAGCCACCACAGGAGAAGCCACCATTGAGTTACTTTGACCCCCGCACCCAGGAAGAGAAGAGAGGCACCACAGCACATATTCTGGCATCATATCAGCCACCACAGGAGAAGCCACCATTGAGTTACTTTGACCCCCGCACCCAGGAAGAGGAGAGAGGCACCACAGCACATATTCTGGCATCATATCAGCCACCACAGGAGAAGCCACCATTGAGTTACTTTGACCCCTGCACCCAGGAAGAGGAGAGAGGCCCCACAGCACATATTCTGGCATCATATCAGCCACCACAGGAGAAGCCACCATTTAGTTACTTTGACCCCTTCACCCAAACAGAGGAGAGAGGTTCCACATCAGAGAATCAGGCATCATATCAACCACCACAGGAGTAGGCCACAATTTAATGGGACCCCGGCAACCATGTCAGATGGCACAACCATCAGCTTCATATCAATCAGCACAGGAGAAGGCGACTTTGAAAGACTTTGACCCCTACACCCAGACGGAGGAGAGAGGTTTCACAGCAGAGAATCAGGCATTTAGATCACCCACCACAGGAGTAGGCCCCCATTGAATCAGACCCTGGCAACCATGTCAGATGGCACAACCATCAGCTTTATATCAATCAGCACAGGAGAAGCCACCATTGAGTTACTTTGACCCCTGCACCCAGGAAGAGGAGAGAGGCCCCACAGCACATATTCTGGCATCATATCAGCCACCACAGGAGAAGCCACCATTGAGTTACTTTGACCCCCGCACCCAGGAAGAGGAGAGAGGGACCACAGCACATATTCTGGCATCATATCAGCCACCACAGGAGAAGCCACCATTGAGTTACTTTGACCCCTGCACCCAGGAAGAGGAGAGAGGCCCCACAGCACATATTCTGGCATCATACTAACCACCACAGGAGAAGCCACCATTGAGTTACTTTGACCCCTGCACCCAGGAAGAGGAGAGAGGCCCCACAGCACATATTCTGGCATCATATCAGCCACCACAGGAGAAGCCACCATTGAGTTACTTTGACCCCTGCACCCAGGAAGAGGAGAGAGGCACCACAGCACATATTCTGGCATCATATCAGCCACCACAGGAGAAGCCACCATTGAGTTACTTTGACCCCCGCACCCAGGAAGAGGAGAGAGGCACCACAGCACATATTCTGGCATCATATCAGCCACCACAGGAGAAGCCACCATTGAGTTACTTTGACCCCTGCACCCAGGAAGAGGAGAGAGGCCCCACAGCACATATTCTGGCATCATACTAACCACCACAGGAGAAGCCACCATTGAGTTACTTTGACCCCTGCACCCAGCAAGAGGAGAGAGGCCCCACAGCACATATTCTGGCATCATATCAGCCACCACAGGAGAAGCCACCATTGAGTTACTTTGACCCCTGCACCCAGGAAGAGGAGAGAGGCACCACAGCACATATTCTGGCATCATATCAGCCACCACAGGAGAAGCCACCATTGAGTTACTTTGACCCCCGCACCCAGGAAGAGGAGAGAGGCACCACAGCACATATTCAGGCATCATATCACACACCACAGGAGAAGGCCTCTTTCAGTGATTTAGGCCTTTGGACCCAGACAGAGGAGAGAGGCACCACAGCACATATTCTGGCATCATACTAACCACCACAGGAGAAGCCACCATTGAGTTACTTTGACCCCTGCACCCAGGAAGAGGAGAGAGGCACCACAGCACATATTCTGGCATCATATCAGCCACCACAGGAGAAGCCACCATTGAGTTACTTTGACCCCCGCACCCAGGAAGAGGAGAGAGGCACCACAGCACATATTCAGGCATCATATCACACACCACAGGAGAAGGCCTCTTTCAGTGATTTAGGCCTTTGGACCCAGACAGAGGAGAGAGGCACCACAGCACATATTCTGGCATCATACTAACCACCACAGGAGAAGCCACCATTGAGTTACTTTGACCCCTGCACCCAGGAAGAGGAGAGAGGCACCACAGCACATATTCTGGCATCATATCAGCCACCACAGGAGAAGCCACCATTGAGTTACTTTGACCCCCGCACCCAGGAAGAGGAGAGAGGCACCACAGCACATATTCTGGCATCATATCAGCCACCACAGGAGAAGCCACCATTGAGTTACTTTGACCCCCGCACCCAGGAAGAGGAGAGAGGCACCACTGCACATATTCTGGCATCATATCAGCCACCACAGGAGAAGCCACCATTGAGTTACTTTGACCCCTGCACCCAGGAAGAGGAGAGAGGCCCCACAGCACATATTCTGGCATCATACTAACCACCACAGGAGAAGCCACCATTGAGTTACTTTGACCCCTGCACCCAGGAAGAGGAGAGAGGCACCACAGCACATATTCTGGCATCATATCAGCCACCACAGGAAAAGCCACCATTGAGTTACTTTGACCCCCGCACCCAGGAAGAGGAGAGAGGCACCACAGCACATATTCTGGCATCATATCAGCCACCACAGGAGAAGCCACCATTGAGTTACTTTGACCCCCGCACCCAGGAAGAGGAGAGAGGCACCACAGCACATATTCAGGCATCATATCACACACCACAGGAGAAGGCCTCTTTCAGTGATTTAGGCCTTTGGACCCAGACAGAGGAGAGAGGCACCACAGCACATATTCTGGCATCATATCAGCCACCACAGGAGAAGCCACCATTGAGTTACTTTGACCCCTGCACCCAGGAAGAGGAGAGAGGCCCCACAGCACATATTCTGGCATCATATCAGCCACCACAGGAGAAGCCACCATTTAGTTACTTTGACCCCTTCACCCAAACAGAGGAGAGAGGTTCCACATCAGAGAATCAGGCATCATATCAACCACCACAGGAGTAGGCCACAATTTAGTTTATTTGACCCCTGCACCCAGGAAGAGGAGAGAGGCCCCACAGCACATATTCTGGCATCATATCACACACCACAGGAGAAGGCCTCTTTCAGTGATTTAGGCCTTTGGACCCAGACAGAGGAGAGACGTCAGAGATTAGCTTCATATCCCCCAGCACAGCAGAAGACCGCTTTATTTGACTTAGGCCTCAGCACCCAGACAGAAGACAGAGGTAGCATGGCAGAGGTTATGGCTTCATGTCACCCGTTAGTTTAACCGGCCACTTTCATCTGGTTAGGCCCCGGCGCCCAGACAGAGAAGAGTTTCATTCAACTGTGGGTTTCATAAAATTTGTATCAAATAAAGAAGTGGCCCGTAGCACAACAAGACATGTTTTAGGCAGTTAATAAGGACTACTCTGCACAAGGGAGGGACAGGTCCTGTGGGATCCATGCCTGGTTCATCTTTATGAAGGTCAGCTTGTCCACGTTGGCTGTGGACAGGCGGCTGCGCTTGTCAGTAATGACGCCCCCTGCCGTGCTGAATACGCGTTCAGATAAAACGCTGGCCGCCGGGCAGGAAAGCACCTCCAAGGCATAACATGCTAACTCTGGCCACGTGGACAATTTCGAAACCCAGTAGTTGAATGGGGCCGAACCATCCGTCAGGATGTGGAGGGGTGTGCAGACATACTGTTCAACCATGTTAGTGAAATGCTGCCTCCTGCTAACACGTTCCGTATCAGGTGTCGGTGCAGATAGCTGTGGCGTGGAGACAAAACTTTTCCACATTTCTGCCATGCTAACCCTGCCCTCAGATGAGCTGGCCGTGACACAGCTGCGTTGGCGACCTCTTGCCACTCCTCTGCCTTCACCTTCCACCTGTTCCCCTGTGACATGTGGGAATGCTCTCAAGAGCGCCTCTATCAGCGTGCGCTTGTACTCGCGCATCTTACGGTCGCGCTCCAGTTCAGGAATTAAAGTGGGCACATTGTCTTTATACCGGGGATCCAGCAGGGTGGCCACCCAGTAGTCTGCACACGTTAAAATGTGGGCAACTCTGCTGTCGTTGCGCAGGCATTGGAGCATATATTCGCTCATGTGGGCCAGGCTACCCATGGGTAAGGACAAGCTGTCCTCTGTGGGAGGCGTATCGTCATCGTCCACCGTATCCCCCCAGCCACGCACCAGTGATGGGCCTGGGCTGCCACCCCGCTGTGAACTTGCGTCATCCTCGTCCCCCTCCACCTCCTCCTCCTCATCCTCCTCGTCCTCCAGTACAGTGCCTTGGCTGGCGACTTGTGAACCTGTCCTCTGCTGCTTAAACAAACCTCCCTCTGAGCCACTTCGAACAGACTGGCCCGAAAGTGTTAGAAACGAGCCCTCATCCTCCTCCTCCTCCTCCACCTGGGCCACCTCCTCTAACATCATTGCCCTAAGTGTTTTCTCAAGGAGACATAGAAGTGGTATTGTAACGCTGATAACAGTGTCATCGCCACTGGCCATGTTGGTGGAGTACTCGAAACAGCGCAGCAGGGCACACAGGTCTCGCATGGAGGCCCAATCATTGGTGGTGAAGTGGTGCTGTTCGGCAGTACGACTGACGCGAGCGTGCTGCAGCTGAAACTCCACTATGGCCTGCTGCTGCTCGCACAGTCTCTCCAGCATGTGCAAGGTGGAGTTCCACCGGGTGGGCACGTCGCATATGAGGCGGTGAGCGGGAAGGCCGAAGTTCCGCTGTAGCGCAGACAGGCGAGCAGCGGCAGGATGTGAACGGCGGAAGCGCGCACAGACGGCCCGCACTTTATGCAGCAGCTCTGACATGTTGGGGTAGTGGTGAATGAACCTCTGCACCACCAAGTTCAGCACATGCGCCAGGCAAGGGATGTGCGTCAAACCGGCTAGTCCCAGAGCTGCCACGAGATTTCGCCCATTATCGCATACCACCAGGCCTGGCTTGAGGCCCACCGGCAGAAACCACTCGTCGGTCTGTTGTTCAATACCCCGCCACAACTCCTTTGCGCTGTGGGGCCTGTCCCCCAAACATATGAGTTTCAGAATGGCCTGCTGACGTTTACCCCGGGCTGTGCTGAAGTTGGTGGTGAAGGTGTGTGGCTGACCGGATGAGCTGGTGGAAGCAGTGGAGGAGGAAGCCGAGTAGGAGGAGGAGGCTACAGGAGGCAGAGAATGATGCCCTGCGATCCTAGGGGGCGGAAGGACGTGCGCCAAGGAACTGTCCGCCGGGGGCCCAGCCGCCACTACATTCATCCAGTGTGCAGTTAGTGAGATATAGCGTCCCTGGCCGTGCTTACTGGTCCACGTATCTGTGGTTAGGTGGACCTTGCCACAAATGGCGTTGCGCAGTGCACACTTGATTTTATCGGACACTTGCATGTGCAGGGAAGGCACGGCTGTCTTGGAGAAGTAGTGGCGGCTGGGAACCACATACTGCGGGACAGCCATGGCCATCAGCTGTTTGAAGCTGTCTGTGTCCACCAGCCGGAATGACAGCATTTCAAAGGCCAGCAGTTTAGAAATGCTGGCGTTCAGGCCAAGGGCTCGAGGGTGACTCGGGGGGAATTTGCGCTTCCTCTCTAAGGTTTGAGATATTGAGAGCTGAACGCTGCTGTGTGATATAGTGGAGACGCTAGTTGACGGTGGCGGTGGTGGTGGTGTCGGTGGCACATCCTCTGTTTGCTGCTCGGCAGGTGGCAACATTCCTCTCGAGGCGGAAGCCGAGGCAGCAGCGGTAGAGGGAGCAGGGGGAGCCTCAGCGAGTGCCTGGTTTTTAAGGTGTGTACCCCACTGCAGTTCATGCTTTGGATGTAGATGCCTGGTCATGCAGGTTGTGCTGAGGTTCAGAACGTTAATGCCTCGCCTCAGGCTCTGATGGCAGAGCGTGCAAGTCACTCGGGTCTTGTCGGTAGGACATTGTTTAAAGAAGTGCCATGCCAGGGAACTCTTTGAAGCTGCCTTTGTGGGGCTGGGTCCCTGTTGGCGATGTCCAGTAGCAGGCGAACTCTGGGGGCGGCGGCTCGTCTGCTTTGGCCCCCTGCTCCCTCTTTGGCTTCGCTGTTGTCTCGGTCTCACCACTACCTCTTCCTCTGAACTGTGAAAGTCATCGCCACGACCTTCAGTCCATGTGGGGTCTAAGACCTCATCGTCCTCTGCATCGTCTTCCACCCAGTCTCCCTCCCTGACCTCCTCCTGTTCAGTCTGCACACTGCAAAAAGACGCGGCAGTGGGCACCTGTGTTTCGTCATCATCAGAGAGTCGGTGACTCTGCTGTGGTGGTATTCCCATGTCCTCTTCATCTGGAGACATAAGTGGTTGTGCGTCAGTGCATGGTATGTCTTCCTCCACTGGGGAAGGGCTAGGTGGACGCCCCTGGGAAACCCTGGAAGCAGAGTCTTCAAACAGAAGAAGAGACTGCTGCATAACTTGTGGCTCAGACCGTTTCCCTGATATGCTTGGGGGTGATGTGACAGACTGATGGGCTTGGTTTTCAGGTGCCACCTGTGCGCTTTCCGCAGAAGACTGGGTGGAAGACCATGTGGTGAACGTGCTGGAAGCACTGTCGGCCACCCAATCGATTAATGCCTGTACCTGTTATATGTGAGTACCGCTTTCTTTGACAGATTCTAGTATGGGTACATATATGTTTTCCCAACCCCAGCACATTAGTTTGCTAATTCCAGATGTATGAAACGCAGGCCTAACTGTATCTAGTATATTGAACGCCAGATAAACTAACTTGGCCTTTTTTAAATAAAAAAAATCCCCTCACTGGAATACTTTCAGTCTTTTGACTGTATGGATTACAGATGGAATGACTGTTATATGTGAGTACCGCTTTCTTTGACAGATTCTAGTATGGGTACATATATGTTTTCCCAGCCCCAGCACATTAGTTTGCTAATTCCAGATGTATGAAACGCAGGCCTAACTGTATCTAGTATATTGAACGCCAGATAAACTAACTTGGCCTTTTTTAAATAAAAAAAATTCCCTCACTGGAATACTTTCAGTCTTTTGACTGTATGGATTACAGATGGAATGACTGTTATATGTGAGTACCGCTTTCTTTGACAGATTCTAGTATGGGTACATATGTTTTCCCAACCCCAGCACATTAGTTTGCTAATTCCAGATGTATGAAACGCAGGCCTAACTGTATCTAGTATATTGAACGCCAGATAAACTAACTTGGCCTTTTTTAAATAAAAAAAAATTCCCTCACTGGAATACTTTATGGCTTTTCACTGTATGGATTACAGGTGGACTGGTATTAGTAGGGGTGACACAAGCACACCCAAGTCCCTGATGTAGGATTTCTATGGCACAGACCACTATTACAAGTGATTAATGGACGTTGGGAGAGATTGTGCTGCAGCACTAGTCCCAAGATGGCCGCCGCCTATCAGCCCAGTAACATGTGCCACAAAATGGTCTGCACAACCTTTAAAAAAAATAGCCTTGGACTGTGCTGCTAAATCGCTATTGGTCTGAATCCCAGGTGTAGATGTCTGACTTGTTTGGAGCTTTGGAATGCACACTGTGGCAGCTTCTGCTGCAGCACTACAAGTCGCAAAATGGCGGCCGGCGGTCAGCCCAGGTACATGTGGATGGAAAAATCACTCTGGCCACTCTAAAAATAGCCAATCCCTATCAAAAAAGCAGCTCAGCTGCAGTTGTTCAGATGAATCACAGGTGGAGGAGAGAAATTTGCTTCCAGTTATTCAATTATCCCTGCCTATTCTCGCCCTAGCATCAGCTGCGTCTATCCCTGTTCTATTCACATCGGGAGTGAGCACGTCCCGACGTGCGCACAAGCTTATAAAGAGGCTGAGTCACATGCTGCACTTGGCCAATCACAGCCTTGCCAATAGTAGGCATGGCTGCGATGGCATCTTAGGGCAAGTAGTATGATGCATGTTGATTGGCTGCTTTGCAGCCTTTCAAAATGCGCCAAAATACATGCCGAACGACGAACCCGAACCCGAACTTTTACGAAAAAGTTCGGGTTCGGGTCCGTGTCACGAACACCCCAAAATTCGGTACGGACCCGAACTATGCTCGAACTGTTCGCTCAACACGAGTTATAAGTAGAGTTGAGCGAACACATATATGTTCGGGTTCGAGAAGTTCGGCTGAACTTCCCGGAAATGTTCGGGTTCGGGATCCGAACCTGACCCGAACTTCGTCCCGAACCCGAACCCCATTGAAGTCAATGGGGACCCGAAGTTTTGGGCACTAAAAAGGCTGTAAAACAGCCCAGGAAAGAGCTAGAGGGCTGCAAAAGGCAGCAACATGTAGGTAAATCCCCTGCAAACAAATGTGGATAGGGAAATGAATTAAAATAAAAATTAAAAAAATAAAAATGAACCAATATCAATTGGACAGAGGTCCCATAGCAGAGAATCAGTCTCTTCATGCCATAGCAGAGAATCTGGCTTCATGTCAGCGCAGAATCAGTCTTCATGTCATAGCAGAGAATCAGGCTTCACGTCACCCACCACTGGAACAGGCCACTGTCACACATTTAGGCCCAGGCACCCAGGCAGAGGAGAGAGGTCCCGTAACAGAGAATCTGGCCTTATGTCAGCGCAGAATCAGTCTTCATGTCATGGCAGAGAATCAGGCTTCACGTCACCCACCACTGGAACAGGCCACTGTCACATATTTAGGCCCAGGCAGAGGAGAGAGGTCCCGTAACAGAGAATCTGGCCTTATGTCAGCGCAGAATCAGTCTTCAAGTCATAGCAGACAATCAGGCTTCACGTCACCCACCACTGGAACAGGCCACTTTCACACATTTAGGCCCCGGCACCCAGACAGAGGAGAGGTTCATTCAACTTTGGGTTGCCCCGCAATATAATGGTAAAATGAAAATAAAAATAGTATTGAATGAGGAAGTGCCCTGGAGTAGAATAATATATTGTTAAGGGGAGGTAGTTAATATCTAATCTGCACAAGGGATGGACAGGTCCTGTGGGATCCATGCCTGGTTCATTTTTATGAACGTCAGCTTGTCCACATTGGCTGTAGACAGGCGGCTGCGTTTGTCTGTAATGACGCCCCCTGCCGTGCTGAATACACGTTCAGACAAAACGCTGGCCGCCGGGCAGGCCAGCACCTCCAAGGCATAAAAGGCTAGCTCTGGCCACGTGGACAATTTGGAGACCCAGAAGTTGAATGGGGCCGAACTATCAGTCAGTACGTGGAGGGGTGTGCACAGGTACTGTTCCACCATGTTAGTGAAATGTTGCCTCCTGCTAACACGTTCCGTATCAGGTGGTGGTGCAGTTAGCTGTGGCGTGTTGACAAAACTTTTCCACATCTCTGCCATGCTAACCCTGCCCTCAGAGGAGCTGGCCATGACACAGCTGCGTTGGCGACCTCTTGCTCCTCCTCTGCCTTCGCCTTGGGCTTCCACTGGTTCCCCTGTGACATTTGGGAATGCTCTCAGTAGCGCGTCTACCAACGTGCGCTTGTACTCGCGCATCTTCCTATCACGCTCCAGTGTAGGGAGTAAGGTGGGCACATTGTCTTTGTACCGGGGATCCAGCAGGGTGGCAACCCAGTAGTCCGCACACGTTAAAATGTGGGCAACTCTGCTGTCGTTGCGCAGGCACTGCAGCATGTAGTCGCTCATGTGTGCAAGGCTGCCCAGAGGTAAGGACAAGCTGTCCTCTTTGGGAGGCGTATCGTCATCGTCCTGTGTTTCCCCCCAGCCACGCACCAGTGATGGGCCCGAGTTGCTTTGGGTGCCACCCCGCTGTGAAAATGCTTCATCCTCGTCCTCCAGTAGTGGGCCCTGTCTGGCCACATTTGTACCTGGCCTCTGGTGTTGCAAAAAACCTCCCTCTGAGTCACTTCGAAGAGACTGGCCTGAAAGTGCTAAAAATGACCCCTCTTCCTCCTCTTCCTCCTGGGCCACCTCCTCTTCCATCATCGCCCTAAGTGTTTTCTCAAGGAGACATAGAAGTGGTATTGTAACGCTGATAACGGCGTCATCGCCACTGGCCATGTTGTTCCGGATCGCCCAGGCTCGCTCTATCCCTGTCGTGCTGGATCGCCCAGGCTCGCTCTGTCCCTGTCGTCCTGGATCGCCCAGGCTCGCTCTGTCCCTGTCGTCCTGGATCGCCCAGGCTCGCTCTGTCCCTGTCGTCCTGGATCGCCCAGGCTCGCTCTGTCCCTGTCGTCCTGGATCGCCCAGGCTCGCTCTGTCCCTGTCGTCCTGGATCGCCCAGGCTCGCTCTGTCCCTGTCGTCCTGGATCGCCCAGGCTCGCTCTGTCCCTGTCGTCCTGGATCGCCCAGGCTCGCTCTGTCCCTGTCGTCCTGGATCGCCCAGGCTCGCTCTGTCCCTGTCGTCCTGGATCGCCCAGGCTCGCTCTGTCTCTGTCGTCCTGGATCGCCCAGGCTCGCTCTGTCTCTGTCGTCCTGGATCGCCCAGGCTCGCTCTGTCCCTGTCGTCCTGGATCGCCCAGGCTCGCTCTGTCCCTGTCGTCCTGGATCGCCCAGGCTCGCTCTGTCCCTGTCGTCCTTGATTCACCCATTCACGTTCCTTAAGCGCTCTTGAGCACGTCAGGTCCACCTGGCCAGACACCTCTCAGTTAACTCCTGTGGCTAGGGTCATTTTCCTTCCTGCTTTGCACAGGCATCTGTTCCGGTCTGCCTCCTCCTGGATCACCAGGTCCCGTTTCTCGCCTTCCGTGCTCCTGCTCGCTCGGGTCACCTCGTGGTCAAGGCACGTGCCTATTTTAGAATTTTTCACTCGGTTCACCCAGGTCCTTCCAGCAGGCACCAGAGGCGTTCAGTTCCTCTCGTCGCCTGTTCACCCGCCCCCGCCCTCGGCACTTTCCGGCCTTTTCCCAGCACTCTGCATTTCGCCCATGGTCCCTCTCTCGTCCACGGTCCTCTCCCATCTTTGTTCCCCATCTTGGTCCTCCTTTTCTTTTCTTCTTTCGCTGGTCGGCTCCTAAAGCGGTGTTTATTCGTGCCTGTCTTTGCTTATGTCCACAGGTAATTTTTTCCCCGTACTCTCTCCAGTACCCTCCTGTAGCAAGTTCCAGTTCTGTGCGATTCGGGTAGGATCACGTTTTCTTCACGCCTCTCTCCTCATTTCATGCCGGTCCTTTGTTTATTAAATTTTTTATTTTTTTTTCTTCTCTTTCTTCTCGTCTCTCCTCCCCTTTGTCTTCTGTTTGTTTTGACTTTTCTTTAACAGGTTCAAGATGTCACAACCATCGGATATTGAGGACTCCTTCTCGGGTCCCGGCTCATCAGTTTCAGGGCACGCTGGGAGCCCATCTCTCAGGCGTTGGACTGTCCCTAAACTCATCGCCGAGCTGAATAAGAAGGGTATTCCCCATCCAGCTTCGGCCCGAAAGGCGGAACTCTATCGCCTCCTGAGGACCGAGCCAGGGAGCGGCAATTCCCAGTCCTCCCTCTCTTCCATCCAGCTGTCGCTGCACCAGCTGCAAGCCACCATCAGCAGCCTCGTCGGTTCTTTGGCGGACGTCCAGTCCAGAGTTGCGGAGCTGGAGTCTCGTGGCTCAGAGGATCCCCCGTCCGCAATCACTGCGATTGTTCCCTCGTCTTCCCAGGAGCCTGCGTTGGGTACGCTCAGCGCTGGTCCTGTTGTTGCCCCAGCCTACTTTGTCCCTGAGGGTATCAAGAAGGACATTTTAGCTGGGAAGGACATTAACTTGGCGTCCATCCTGATAGCTTCCCAGGATGTGGCCGAAAATAGAGTTATTAACTGCGGGGAGGTTGCAGTGCTGCTCAGGGCCAAAGATGCCCGCCTGAAAAGAAAGCTTTCTATTCCAGAGTTCGTGCTGGCATTTAGCCTTTATCGCGATGTGATCTGCTCAGCCCATCCGCTCAGGCGGGAGGAACTGGATACATATCTTTACCGCCTGACGGATCTGGGATACAAATATGGCGGCTTTAATTTTTACGATTATCATCGTTCATTTTCCGCCAAGGCTGCGGCAGCCTTGGTCCAGTTTCAGTTTGTCACCAACTGGGCCATATTGGACATGGAGCTCTTTTTCCGGCACTTCGCCGGGCTGAGAGCTCCCACCTGCACGACATGCCAGTCCATCTTGCACACGGCCGACTGGTGCCCCTTGCTGGCCACTCCGGGCCTTGACCGGGTCCTTCCGGCCAAAGAAGCCAGCCGTCCGTGGACAAGTTGGGCAGGCCCATCGTGTTCCTAGGACAGAGCCAGGTGTGCAACAATTTTAATGCAGGCGGGTGCGGTTTCAGCAGCTGCAGAGCCTTACACGTCTGCTCCCTGTGCTTTAGGGCTCACCCCCGTTCTTCCTGTCCGAAGAAACCCTCTAAGTCGTGACTAGCCGACATCAACGTCGACTTGCTGGCTGTCCTCTTACAGGAGCACCCCGATCAGCATCTGGTCCAGTTCCTCCTTTCAGGATTCAGGAGGGGTTTCCACACTGGGTTGATTGCCCTCCCTCTTGAGTCCTGGAAGGGGAAAAACCTGCAGTCAGCCATGCACGATCCGGGCGCAGTCGACAGCTTGTTGTTGACAGAAGTCCAGAAAGGGTTCCTGCTGGGCCCATTCGACTCCATCCCTTTTGATGTCTGGAGGATTAGCCCGATCGGGTTAGTCTCCAAGCAATCCTCAAATAAAAAAAGGTTAATTTACGACCTGTCTGCGCCCCATATGTCCTCCACACCCAGCTTGAATTCCCTGATTCCATCGGAAGAGTTCACAATGTCCTATTCCACCATAGGGGAAGCAATCAACTTCATTTTGCAGTCAGGAAGAGGGGCCCTTCTCGCTAAGGCAGATATAGCGGATGCCTTCAAGTTGCTTCCTATCGCACCTCATCTCTGGGGATTTTACGGCATTAAGTGGGGTCATCAGTATTATTTTGCCAATAGACTTACCTTTGGCTCCAAGAGCAGCCCTTGGTTATTTGACCAGTTCGCGGGCGCCCTGCACTGGATTTTGGGTCACCACGGGGGTTTGGATATGGTCATCCACTATCTCGACGACTACTTAATTTTCCAAGACCCCCGGGGTGAAGCCTCCGGGCTGGACGTCCTCCTCCAGCTGTTTTCCCGTCTCCAGGTTCCAGTCGCTTCTTCCAAGACCGAGGGCCCTAGCACGAGGGTCACCTTCCTGGGCATCGTGTTAGATTCCGTCGCCATGGAAGCTAGTCTACCGGAGGCGAAATTGTCTAGGATCAGGGCTGCAGTCTCCTCCGCGGCTTCCTCCCGGGTTCTTACCAAGCTGGAGTTGCAGTCTCTCCTGGGTTCCCTCAATTTCGCCTCCCGGATCATGCCCCAGGGGAGATCCTTCGTGTCTAGGCTCCTCTCTCTTCTCCCCTCGGCACAGGACCAGGATTCCGTCGTCCATCTTGACAACCAAGCGGTCGCGGATCTCCTCATGTGGCACTCCTTTCTGACTTCCTGGAATGGCATTTCCCTTTTCGTGCCCTCCTTGGATGCCTTTTCCCCAAGGATTCAGTCCGACGCCGCCGCCTCTCGCGGGTTTGCGGCCATTTTTCACCCACAATGGCTGGTTGGCAAGTGGCCGGTGGAATTCTCCCTCGATGGCGAGTCCCTCAAATCTTCCCCTCTTCTGGAGCTGTACCCGCTGGTGGCGGCCGCCCAGGTCTGGGGCCCCCTCTGGGCCAACAAACCCGTAGCTTTCATCACGGATAGCCTAATCCTGGTAGAGGTTCTCTCCAAAGGCAGGGCCAAATCTCCTAGGATCATGTCCCTCCTCCGCAGGTTGGTTTGGCTTTCCCTCCGGCACAACTTTCATATATTCCCTTCCCACATCGCGGGGGCTGAGAATGTGGCAGCGGACGCCTTGTCCCGTTTTAACTACACCGTCTTCTTCCAGACAATGCCAGATGCAGATCCGGTGGGCACGCCCGTTCCCCCCCTGAGCCTCCTGACCATGGACTAGGACAGCTGGTGGCATCCGCAAAGAAGTTGGTCCAGGGATCCTTGGCTAAGAACACAGCCAGGAACTATCTCACGGGCTACAGGGCGTTCCGGCGCTTCTTGCTCAGCCACCCGCAGAACGGCCAGGACTATGTGACCTTTGTCATGGCATTCATTGCCCACTGCCATCTCCACCTACACCTCACTTCCAATTCCATCAAGGGGTACCTAGCAGGTGTCCAGCACTACAGACTGCTTGCCGATCCAACCTGCCAATCAATCTTGGCCAACCAGGCGGTAAAGGCAACCCTTAGGGGCATACAAAAAACCAGCCCATGCCCAGTAGCGCGGAGACAGCCGATTTCTGGGGAGTTATTTCAAAGTCTGTCACTAGCCCTAGACGGTTTCCCCTTTGGGCACCCAGCAAGCCTTGTCATCAAGGCTGCAATATATCTCGGGTTTTATGGCTTCTTAAGACCAGGGGAATTTACTTCCAGTGCCTTGACGCGCTCCACCCTCCTTAAACGCCATCTCGTCCGTCAAGGTGACCAATTTTCCCTTTTTCTCCCTTCATCCAAGACTAGCCAATCAGGTCCTCCCGTCGAGATTAGGTTCTTTCCCACATCAAACTCCTGGTGCCCCGTCAAGGTACTGGAGGCCCTGACCGAGTTTCTCCTTCCTCTAGCACCAGAGGATCCGCTACTTCCCCTCCAGGGCAGACCTCTCTCCGCATCCCAGTTCATGTCCCACGTTCGCGCATTAGCAGCAGGGCTAGGTGTCATGGTCTTACCTTCTTGCTGTTCTCCTTCGTTTGACATGTGCTGGCGGCCATCTTGGTTTCTGGGTTTCTTGTAGCCTCCCACCCTGCGGCTCCTCCTTCCCACTGGGAGGAGCTGGATGCCTAGCTCATATATATAGGAGGTCTGTGGCTTCAGTTCCTTGCTTGGTCCTCCTGTGTTCACATGCTTCTAGACTGCTGCTGCTTCTGGTTCCTGATCCTGGTTTCGTCCGACTACCCTGCTGGTTCCTGATCCTGGTTTCGTCCGACTACCCTGCTGGTTCCTGATCCTGGCTTCGTCTGACTACCCTGCTGGTTCCTGATCCTGGCTTCGTCTGACTACCCTTCTGGTTCCTGACCTCTGGCTTCGCAAAGACTCTGCTTCGGTTTCGCCATCCGTTTGGACTTTTGCTTTACAGCTTTATTTTCAATAAAGCCTTCTTATTTTCACTTATCCCTTGTTGTACGTCTGGTTCATGGTTCCGTGACATTAGGACCAAGCCATGAATTCTGACGGTACAGGGCCATCCTCGCTACCCACGCTGGTTGCCAGACTTGATCAGCAGGATCACCTGTTGGGTCGGTTCGCTGTGGCGTTGCAAACCCTGCTTGAACGCACGGCTCATTTCGCTCCCGTTGCCGATGGGTCGGTTGTCGCTCCTGGGCTCGCTCCTACTGCCGCTCCGGTTGTTGCGCCAGAGTCTACCCCGACACCTGTTGTTGCACCTGCGGTGTTTCGGGGTATGACCGGTTCTGCCCCTCTTCCACAGC
>NW_024400159.1:277116-298549 GCF_905171765.1 Bufo bufo
TGGCTTATCCACAGACACAATATATGACCATACAGATCGCAGTACTATGTGATAGCTTCTAAGTATAGTAATGTTATAGCTTGGAGGTTACATTAATGGCTTTGCATGTTGAAGTCCCCAGAAAGACAAAAGTTTTTCTTTAATAGCATATACTATAATAAATAATATATGTCATTAACCCATAGGATACCAGCGCTGTACATGTATGTCGCTGGAAACACGGTCACAAATCCCAGCGCCATACAGGTACAGCGCTCTGATCGGGCACCAACAGGAGCTACTCCCGCCCGATCAGCTGCAGGGGTCCGGCAGGCACTAATAGTTGGACCCCTGCTGTATGCACCGGCATCGGTGAAAACACTGATGCCGTCTCATTAACCCTTGCACTGCCGCGGTCAGCACTGACGGCTGCGTGTGCGGTATCCCCGTGGTGCTGTGACGTCAGCCTGCTGTCATTGCTCAGAATAGGGTTGCCACCCGTACGGGAATTACCCGAACAGTCTGGGTTTGCAATCCTGTGCCCGGGTACAAGCCTTTCTCAGACCCGGGCTCAGGATCAGCTGTGAATGATGGCGGCGGTGGCTGGTCACAGGGAGATGAGCGCTTCCATTGTGGAAGCGCTCATCTCCATAGTCATCTGTATCGCCGTCCTCAGGACATCGATACAGACAGCTGTGCTGCGGCAGGGGAGGGAGAGGCGTCTCCCTCCCCTGTTCCTCGGATAGGCTGCGGGCCTTGTGCCCGCAGCCTATCAGAGGCCGGTGCAGGCGGCGCAATGACGCCATCACGCCGCCTGTGCCGTACAGCACGGTACACAGGCCGGGAAGAGGCCTGCATCGCATCGTTGGAGGTAAGTAAAAGTTTTTAGTTTTTTTTTAGAGAAGAGGCACCTGAAATTGGTACATATGGGGGAAGGGGTGGAAAGAGACACCCTATACTGGCACATATTGGGGAGGAGGAGAAATGAGGCACTTGAAACTGGCACATATGGGGAAAGGGGGGGGGAAAGGCACCTTATACTGGCACATATTTGGGGGGGGAGAAAAGAGGCACTTGAAATTGGCACATATAAGGGAAGGGGGGAAGAGGCACCTTATACTGGCACATATTGGGGGGAGAAAAGAGGCACTTCTTACTGACACATGGGGGCATCTATGGGGGGCACTTCTTACTGGCACATTATTTGGGGGCTTCTACTGAGGCCACAAAGAAGGGGTATTTTATATGGGGGGCTCTGCATTGTACTAGTATTATCAGGGGATTAGGGAGCACAGCGGCACAGTATTGGGGGTAGTAGGATGATTTGTCCAGAAGATGGGAGGATGATGGAAAAGTAGTAAACTAAGATTTTTTTTTTGTTGTTGTCAAACTGCAGAGACGAAAAATGGCGACAAAATGGTAGTCTGGTCTGAAGGTCTGAAAGGAGAAGATGAGGAAAGAGAACATCTACATCAAGGGAGATGTCACTGGATGTAAGAGGTATGAGGCGCTGTATTTCTGTAGTGACGGGATCAGGGGCGTAACGATCGTGGTGCGAAAGTGACCAGGGGTGGAGGCGGGACATGGGTGTGGCTGGAAGCGGGACATGGGTGGGGCCTGGAAGGGGGCCCTCCCTCCCTTCTGTTCAGGTTTGGCTTGAAGAAAAAGGTGGCAACCCTAAACGCCATGCGCAAAACCCGAGCATGGTACAAAGAAGTTGCGGTCTACTTGGTGCAGGTTGCCTTGTACAACTCTTTTGTACTATCCTGGAGCGCTGGCAACACAGAGAAATTCCTTCAGTTCTAGGAGGCAGTCCTCAAGGCCCTGATCTTTTCTGACCGGGAAAGAGCAGGCCGGAGTACCTCGGGAACTGGAGGCGCCAGGATCGTCCCTGGCCAACACTTTCCAGGTGTGGTTCCCCCATACTGGAAAGAAGGGACGATCCCAAAAAAAAGTGCAGCGTGTGTAACAGGAGGGGCTAACGGAAGGACACCATCACTCAGACACGTGTCCCGATCATCCGAGCCTCTGTATTGACGGTTGCTTCAGGGAGTGCCACACTTCCATGGAGTACTAAATCTATAATCCCCTTCCCCCATTTTAATTTATTTCTCCACAGTCTTCACAGGAATAGCTGCAAAGTGGAGGAGAAGATTCAAAATCTCCTTTTATTACACTAACATGTTCTTGTAGCCCCTTTTATTTCGTTTTTACAAGGGGTAATAAGAGAAAAAGCGCCCCAAAATTCGCAGTCCATAAGAGGTTCTGTCACCAGAATCAACCCTATTAGACCATACATACTGCCTGGTAGGGCTCATTATGCTGATTATGTATGATAAATAGCTGCAGAGATTCATATGCAAATAAACAATTCGAGCACTCAGAGGCGGGGCTGAATATTCTGAGCAATGCTCTATAACACCCCCTGTGCTCTGCACCCACACCCCTCCCCCCATTGACTGACAGGGCTAGACATGCAGCCGTCAGCGCTAACCGCGGCAGTGCAAGGGTTAATGAGCCGGCATCAGTATTTTCACCTATGCCGATGCATACAGCAGGGCTCCAACTATTAGTGCCTGCCGGACCCCTGCAGCTGATCGGGCGGGAGTAGCTCCTGTTGGCGCCCGATCAGAGCGCTGTACCTGTATGGCGCTGGGATTTGTGACCGTGTTTCCAGCGACATACATGTACAGCGCTGGTATCCTATGGGTTAATTACATATTATTTATTATAGTATATGCTATTAAAGAAAAAAACATATGTCTTTCTGGAGACTTCAACATACAAAGCCATTAATGTAACCTCCAAACTATAACATTACTATACTTAGAAGCTAGACAATTCAATTATCTTATCTGGAAGAAAGGTCAACACAGGACTGCTTATAACTAGGGATGAGCGAACCCGAACTGTATAGTTCGGGTTCGTACCGAATTTTGGGGTGTCCGTGACACGGACCCGAACATTTTCGTAAAAGTCCGGGTTCGGTGTTCAGCGCTTTCTTGGCGCTTTTTGAAAGGCTGCAAAGCAGCCAATCAACAAGCGTCATACTACTTGCCCCAAGAGGCCATCACAGCCTTGCCTACTATTGGCATGGCTGTGATTGGCCAGTGCAGCATGTGACCCAGCCTCTATATAAGCTTGGGTCACGTAGCGCTGCACGTCACTCTGCTGATTCAAGCATAGGGAGAGGTTGGTGCTGCGACGTTAGGGCGAGATTAGGCAGATTAACTCCTCCAAAAGACTTCATTCTGTGATCGATCTGCAGCTGTGGATCATTGAAGTGCTAATATCGACTTGCTCACTTTTTTGAGGCTGCCCAGAGCGTTTTTAGATCACTTTTTCTGGGGTGATCGGCGGCCATTCTGTGGCTTGTGGTGCGCCAGCACAAGCTATCACCAAGTGCATTTAACTATCAATAGTGTGGTTATTTTGTGCCATATCCTACATCAGCTGCAGGCTGAGCCTGTGTCACCGAAGTGCATTTAACCATCAACAGTCTGGTTATTTTTTGGCCATATACTACATCTGGTGCAGGCTGAGCCTGTGTCACCCAAGTGCATTTAACCATCAATAGTGTGGTTATTTTTTTGCCATATACTACATCAGGGGCAAGTTGAGCCTGTCACCCAGCGCCTAAAAAATAGACCTGACATTTCTATTCAACCAAATCTGTACTGTTTTAGCTGGTCAAGTTATTTGTAGTGACCGTAAAAGCACACTTTGTTCTGGGTTGAAAAACTATTCCCAAATTTGCCATTCTCAAAATTGTGGTGAACGGGAACAATGAGGAAAACATCTAATAAGGGACGCAGACGTGGACATGGTCGTGGTGGTGTTAGTGGACCCTCTGGTGCTGGGAGAGGACGTGGCCGTTCTGCCACAGCCACACGTCCTAGTGAACCAACTACCTCAGGTCCCAGTAGCCAGCAGAATTTACAGCGATATTTGGTGGGGCCCAATGCCGTTCTAAGGATGGTAAGGCCTGAGCAGGTACAGGCATTAGTCAATTGGGTGGCCGACAGTGGATCCAGCACGTTCACATTATCTCCCACCCAGTCTTCTGCAGAAAGCGCACAGATGGCGCATGAAAACCAAGCCCATCGGTCTGTCACATCACCCCCATGCATATCAGGGAAATTGTCTGAGCCTCAAGTTATGCAGCAGTCTCTTATGCTGTTTGAAGACTCTGCTGCTAGGGTTTCCCAAGGGCATCCAACTAGCCCTTCCCCAGGGGTGGAAGAGATAGAATGCACTAACGCACAACCACTTATTTTTCCTGATGATGAGGACATAAGAATACCACCTCAGCACGTCTCTGATGATGACGAAACACAGGTGCCAACTGCTGCGTCTTTCTGCAGTGTGCAGACTGAACAGGAGGTCAGGGATCAAGACTGGGTGGAAGACGATGCAGGGGACGATGAGGTCCTAGACCCCACATGGAATGAAGGTCGTGCCACTGACTTTCACAGTTCGGAGGAAGAGGCAGTGGTGAGACCGAGCCAACAGCGTAGCAAAAGAGGGAGCAGTGGGCAAAATCAGAACACCCGCCGCCAAGAGACTCCGCCTGCTACTGACCACCGCCATCTGGGACCGAGCACCCCAAAGGCAGCTTCAAGGAGTTCCCTGGCATGGCACTTCTTCAAACAATGTGCTGACGACAAGACCCGAGTGGTTTGCACGCTGTGCCATCAGAGCCTGAAGCGAGGCATTAACGTTCTGAACCTTAGCACAACCTGCATGACCAGGCACCTGCATGCAAAGCATGAACTGCAGTGGAGTAAACACCTTAAAAACAAGGAAGTCACTCAGGCTCCCCCTGCTACCTCTTCTGCTGCTGCCGCCTCGGCCTCTTCTGCTGCTGCTGCCGCCTCGGCCTCTGGAGGAACGTTGGCACCTGCCGCCCAGCAAACATGGGATGTACCACCAACACCACCACCTGCGTCACCAAGCATCTCAACCATGTCACACGGCAGCGTTCAGCTCTCCATCTCACAAACATTTGAGAGAAAGCGTAAATTCCCACCTAGCCACCCTCGATCCCTGGCCCTGAATGCCAGCATTTTTAAACTACTGGCCTATGAAATGCTGTCATTTAGGCTGGTGGACACAGACAGCTTCAAACAGCTCATGTCGCTTGCTGTCCCACAGTATGTTGTTCCCAGCCGGCACTACTTCTCCAAGAGAGCCGTGCCTTCCCTGCACAACCAAGTGTCCGATAAAATCAAGTGTGCACTGCGCAACGCCATCTGTGGCAAGGTCCACCTAACCACAGATACGTGGACCAGTAAGCATGGCCAGGGACGCTATATCTCCCTAACTGCACACTGGGTAAATGTAGTGGCGGCTGGGCCCCAGGCGGAAAGCTGTTTGGCGCACGTCCTTCCGCCGCCAAGGATTGCAGGGCAACATTCTTTGCCTCCTGTCTCCTCCTCCTCCTACTCAGCTTCCTCCTCCTCTTCTTCCACCTGCTCATCCAGTCAGCCACACACCTTCACCACCAACTTCAGCACAGCCCGGGGTAAACGTCAGCAGGCCGTTCTGAAACTCATATGTTTGGGGGACAGGCCCCACACCGCACAGGAGTTGTGGGGGGGTATAGAACAACAGACCGACGAGTGGTTGCTGCCGGTGAGCCTCAAGCCCGGCCTGGTGGTGTGCGATAATGGGCGAAATCTCATTGCAGCTCTGGGACTAGCCGGTTTGACGCACATCCCTTGCCTGGCGCATGTGCTGAATTTGGTGGTGCAGAAGTTCATTCGCAACTACCCCGACATGTCAGAGCTGCTGCATAAAGTGCGGGCCGTCTGTTCACGCTTCCGGCGTTCACACCCTGCCGCTGCTCGCCTGTCTGCGCTACAGCGTAACTTCGGCCTTCCCGCTCACCGCCTCATATGCGACGTACCCACCAGGTGGAACTCCACCTTGCATATGCTGGACAGACTGTGCGAGCAGCAGCAGGCCATAGTGGAGTTTCAGCTGCAGCACGCACGGGTCAGTCGCACTGCGGATCAGCCCCACTTCACCACCAATGACTGGGCCTCCATGCGAGACCTGTGTGCCCTGTTGCGCTGTTTCGAGTACTCCACCAACATGGCCAGTGGCGATGACGCCGTTATCAGCGTTACAATACCACTTCTATGTCTCCTTGAGAAAACACTTAGGGCGATGATGGAAGAGGAGGTGGCCCAGGAGGAAGAGGAGGAAGAGGGGTCATTTTTAGCACTTTCAGGCCAGTCTCTTCGAAGTGACTCAGAGGGAGGTTTTTTGCAACACCAGAGGCCAGGTACAAATGTGGCCAGACAGGGCCCACTACTGGAGGACGAGGAGGATGAGGATGAAGCATTTTCACAGCGGGGTGGCACCCAAAGCAACTCGGGCCCATCACTGGTGCGTGGCTGGGGGGAAACACAGGACGATGACGATACGCCTCCCACAGAGGACAGCTTGTCCTTACCTCTGGGCAGCCTGGCACACATGAGCGACTACATGCTGCAGTGCCTGCGCAACGACAGCAGAGTTGCCCACATTTTAACGTGTGCGGACTACTGGATCCCCGGTACAAAGACAATGTGCCCACCTTACTCCCTACACTGGAGCGTGATAGGAAGATGCGCGAGTACAAGCGCACGTTGGTAGACGCGCTACTGAGAGCATTCCCAAATGTCACAGGGGAACCAGTGGAAGCCCAAGGCGAAGGCAGAGGAGGAGCAAGAGGTCGCCAACGCAGCTCTGTCACGGCCAGCTCATCTGAGGGCAGGGTTAGCATGGCAGAGATGTGGAAAAGTTTTGTCAACACGCCACAGCTAACTGCACCACCACCTGATACGGAACGTGTTAGCAGGAGGCAACATTTCACTAACATGGTGGAACAGTACCTGTGCACACCCCTCCACGTACTGACTGATGGTTCGGCCCCATTCAACTTCTGGGTCTCCAAATTGTCCACGTGGCCAGAGCTAGCCTTTTATGCCTTGGAGGTGCTGGCCTGCCCGGCAGCCAGCGTTTTGTCTGAACGTGTATTCAGCACGGCAGGGGGCGTCATTACAGACAAACGCAGCCGCCTGTCTACAGCCAATGTGGACAAGCTGACGTTCATAAAAATGAACCAGGCATGGATCCCACAGGACCTGTCCATCCCTTGTGCAGATTAGATATTAACTACCTCCCCTTAACAATATATTATTCTACTCCAGGGCACTTCCTCATTCAATACTATTTTTATTTTCATTTTACCATTATATTGCGGGGCAACCCAAAGTTGAATGAACCACTCCTCTGTCTGGGTGCCGGGGCCTAAATGTGTGACAGTGGCCTGTTCCAGTGGTTGGTGACGTGAAGCCTGATTGTCTGCTATGACATGAAGACAGATTTTGTGCTGACATAAGGCCAAAAAATCTGTTACGGGACCTCTCTCCTCTGCCTGGGTGCCGAGGCCTAAATGTGTGACAGTGGCCTGTTCCAGTGGTGGGTGACGTGAAGCCTGATTCTCTGCTATGACATGAAGACAGATTCTGTGCTGACATAAGGCCAGATTCTCTGTTACGGGACCTCTCTCCTCTGCCTGGGCCTAAATATGTGACAGTGGCCTGTTCCAGTGGTGGGTGACGTGAAGCCTGATTCTCTGCCATGACATGAAGACAGATTCTGTGCTGACATAAGGCCAGATTCTCTGTTACGGGACCTCTCTCCTCTGCCTGGGCCTAAATGTGTGACAGTGGCCTGTTCCAGTGGTGGGTGACGTGAAGCCTGATTCTCTGCTATGACATGAAGACTGATTCTGCGCTGACATGAAGCCAGATTCTCTGCTATGGCATGAAGAGACTGATTCTCTGCTGACGTGAAGCCAGATTCTCTGCTATGGGACCTCTGTCCAATTGATATTGGTTCATTTTTATTTTTTTAATTTTTATTTTAATTCATTTCCCTATCCACATTTGTTTGCAGGGGATTTACCTACATGTTGCTGCCTTTTGCAGCCCTCTAGCTCTTTCCTGGGCTGTTTTACAGCCTTTTTAGTGCCCAAAAGTTTGGGTCCCCATTGACTTCAATGGGGTTCGGGTTCGGGACGAAGTTCGGGTCGGGTTCGGATCCCGAACCCGAACATTTCCGGGAAGTTCAGCCGAACTTCTCGAACCCGAACATCCAGGTGTTCGCTCAACTCTACTTATAACATCTTAACCACCTTAGCCCCCAGTGCTTAAACACCCTGAAAGACCAGGCCACTTTTTACACTTCTGACCTACACTACTTTCACCGTTTATTGCTCGGTCATGCAACTTACCACCCAAATGAATTTTACCTCCTTTTCTTCTCACTAATAGAGCTTTCATTTGGTGGTATTTCTTTGCTGCTGACATTTTTACTTTTTTTGTTATTAATCGAAATTTAACGATTTTTTTGCAAAAAAATGACATTTTTCACTTTCAGTTGTAAAATTTTGCAAAAAAAACGAGATCCATATATAAATTTTGCTCTAAATTTATTGTTCTACATGTCTTTGATAAAAAAAAAATGTTTGGGTAAAAAAAAATGGTTTGGGTAAAAGTTATAGCGTTTACAAACTATGGTACAAAAATGTGAATTTCCGCTTTTTGAAGCAGCTCTGACTTTCTGAGCACCTGTCATGTTTCCTGAGGTTCTACAATGCCCAGACAGTACAAACACCCCACAAATGACCCCATTTCGGAAAGTACACACCCTAAGGTATTCGCTGATGGGCATAGTGAGTTCATAGAACTTTTTATTTTTTGTCACAAGTTAGCGGAAAATGATGATTTTTTTTTTTTTTTTCTTACAAAGTCTCATTTTCCACTAACTTGTGACAAAAAATAAAAACTTCTATGAACTCACTATGCCCATCAGCGAATACCTTGGGGTCTCTTCTTTCCAAAATGGGGTCACTTGTGGGGTAGTTATACTGCCCTGGCATTCTAGGGGCCCAAATGTGTGGTAAGGAGTTTGAAATCAAATTCTGTAAAAAATGACCTGTGAAATCCGAAAGGTGCTCTTTGGAATATGGGCCCCTTTGGCCACCTAGGCTGCAAAAAAGTGTCACACATCTGGTATCTCCGTACTCAGGAGAAGGTGGGGAATGTGTTTTGGGGTGTCATTTTATATATACCCATGCTGGGTGAGAGAAATATCTTGGCAAAAGACAACTTTTCCCATTCTTTTATACAAAGTTGGCATTTGACCAAGATATTTATCTCACCCAGCATGGGTATATGTAAAAAGACACCCCAAAACACATTCCTCAACTTCTCCTGAATACAGAGATACCAGATGTGTGACACTTTTTTGCAGCCTAGGTGGGCAAAGGGGCCCATATTCCAAAGAGCACCTTTCGGATTTCACAGGTCATTTTTTACTGAATTTGATTTCAAACTCCTTACCACACATTTGGGCCCCTAGAATGCCAGGGCAGTATAACTACCCCACAAGTGACCCCATTTTGGAAAGAAGACACCCCAAGGTATTCCGTGAGGCATGGCGAGTTCCTAGAATTTTTTATTTTTTGTCACAAGTTAGTGGAAAATGATGATTTTTTTTTTTTTTTTTTCCATACAAAGTCTCATATTCCACTAACTTGTGACAAAAAATAAAAACTTCCATGAACTCACTATGCCCATCAGCGAATACCTTGGGGTCTCTTCTTTCCAAAATGGGGTCACTTGTGGGGTAGTTATACTGCCCTGGCATTCTAGGGGCCCAAATGTGTGGTAAGGAGTTTGAAATCAAATTCAGTAAAAAATGACCTGTGAAATCCGAAAGGTGCTCTTTGGAATGTGGGCCCCTTTGCCCACCTAGGCTGCAAAAAAGTGTCACACATCTGGTATCTCCGTACTCAGGAGAAGTTGAGGAATGTGTTTTGGGGTGTCTTTTTACATATATCCATGCTGGGTGAGATAAATATCTTGGTCAAATGCCAACTTTGTATAAAAAAATGGGAAAAGTTGTCTTTTGCCAAGATTTTTCTCTCACCCAGCATGGGTATATATAAAATGACACCTCAAAACACATTCCCCACCTTCTCCTGAGTACGGAGATACCAGATGTGTGACACTTTTTTGCAGCCTAGGTGGGCAAAGGGGCCCATATTCCAAAGAGTACCTTTCGGATTTCACAGGTCATTTTTTAACAGAATTTGATTTCAAACTCCTTACCACACATTTGGGCCCCTAGAATGCCAGGGCAGTATAACTACCCCACAAGTGACCCCATTTTGGAAAGAAGAAACCCCAAGGTATTCGCTGATGGGCATAGTGAGTTGATGGAAGTTTTTATTTTTTGTCACAAGTTAGTGGAATATGAGACTTTGTATGAAAAAAAAAAAAAAAAAATCATCATCATTTTCCACTAACTTGTGACTAAAAATTAAAAATTCTAGGAACTTGCCATGCCCCTCACGGAATACCTTGGGGTGTCTTCTTTCCAAAATGGGGTCACTTGTGGGGTAGTTATACTGCCCTGGCATTTTACAGGGGCCCTAATGTGTTGTAAGTAGGTAAATGACCTGTGAAATCCGAAAGGTGCTCTTTGGAATGTGGGCCCCTTTGCCCACCTAGGCTGCAAAAAAGTGTCACACATCTGGTATCTCCGTACTCAGGAGAAGGTGGGGAATGTGTTTTGTGGTGTCATTTTACATATACCCATGCTGGGTGAGAGAAATATCTTGGCAAAAGACAACTTTTCCCATTTTTTTATACAAAGTTGGCATTTGACCAAGATATTTCTCTCACCCAGCATGGGTATATGTAAAAAGACACCCCAAAACACATTCCTCAACTTCTCCTGAGTACGGAGATACCAGATGTGTGACACTTTTTTGCAGCCTAGGTGGGCAAAGGGGCCCAAATTCCTTTTAGGAGGGCATTTTTAGACATTTGGATACCAGACTTCTTCTCACGCTTTGGGGCCCCTAAAATGCCAGGGCAGTATAAATACCCCACATGTGACCCCATTTTGGAAAGAAGACACCCCAAGGTATTCAATGAGGGGCATGGCGAGTTCATTGAAAAAAAAAATTTTTGCCACAAGTTAGCGGAAATAGATTTTTTTGATTTTGTTCTCACAAAGTCTCCCTTTCCGCTAACTTGGGACAAAAATTTCAATCTTTCATGGACTCAATATGCCCCTCAGCGAATACCTTGGGGTGTCTTCTTTCCAAAATGGTGTTATTTGTGGGGTGTTTGTACTGCCCTGGCATTTGAGGGTCTCCGCAATCATTACATGTATGCCCAGCATTAGGAGTTTCTGCTATTCTCCTTATATTGAGCATACAGGTAATGAGATTTTTTTTTTCCGTTCAGCCTCTGGGCTGAAAGAAAAAAATGAACGGCACAGATTTCTTCATTCGCATCGATCAATGTGGATGAAAAAATCTCTGCCAAAAAAAGAAAAAGGAGGGGAAAGGCGTCTGCCAGGACATAGGAGCTCCGCCCAACATCCATACCCACTTCAGCTCGTATGCCCTGGCAAACCAGATTTCTCCATTCACATCAATCGATGTGGATGAATAAATCATTGCCGGGATTTTTTTTTTTATATATACAAAGTGTTTGCCAAAGTATATGAACACCGCCACCTCCTCAGCTCATATGCCTCGGCAAACATATCTTTTACTGCAGAGGAGAAATCTCGTCTTGCAGCGCCGCATACACCGACTTGCGTGTAATCTGACAGCAGCGCAATGCTTCTGTCCGAATGCACATCAGTGCTGAAGCTGGTCGATCGGTTGGTCCACCTGGAAGGTAAAAAAAACAAAACAAAAAAGAAAAAACCAGGCCGCAAAGCAATAACTTTATTAACTTTAGAACAGAACATATTAACTTTTTTAAACTTTTTTAACTTTTTTACTTACCGGTAATTTTTTTTTTGTTTTGTTTTTTTTACCTTTATAGAACAAACCTCTCCTTCCCCATGGGACAATGTGCAAAGCGCAAATCGCCCAAAGATGTGGCGAAGTACGTTATGCACTTTATCCCAGGTGAAAGGAGAGGTTTGCAGCAGCTGTGAGAGAAAGGGCCCTAATAGCCCTGTGTGCCTGTCCTGGTGAGATGTGATCCCTATGCTAGGTGTACCTGTGTGTGGTACTTCCGGAAACACTCTCCTAAGCATAGGGCAGGGTGGTCCGGACAGTCAGGACAGAAATAGCGGGTGTCACGCCTTATTCCACTCCTGCTACAGACACAACATTTTTTTCGGGGTGGCGGTTGGGTTGAGGTACCAGCAACGACACTGGGGAAATGTCGCTCGTGTAGACGGCTAACTACACTGGTGGATGGGGCCACGGAACCTCCTGGGTAAAGGAGGTTCTCGATGATCTCTTCCTGGAATTTGAGGAAGGATCGTGTTCTCCCAGCCTTACTGTAGAGAACAAAACTATTGTAGAGCGCCAATTGAATTAAATATACAGACACCTTCTTATACCAGCGTCTGGTTCTGCGGGAAACTAAATAGGGAGCCAACATCTGGTCATTGAAGTCCACCCCTCCCATGAGCAAATTATAGTCGTGGACTGAGAGGGGCTTTTCAATGACACGGGTTGCCCTTTGAATTTGTATTGTCGTGTCTGCGTGAATGGAGGAGAGCATGTAAACGTCACGCTTGTCTCTCCATTTCACCGCGAGCAGTTCTTCGTTACACAAGGCAGCCCTCTCCCCCCTTGCAAGACGGGTGGTTACAAGCCGTTGGGGGAAGCCCACGCGACTAGTTCGCGCGGTGCCACAGGCGCAAATCCGTTCTAGAAACAAATGCCTAAAGAGGGCCACACTTGTGTAAAAATTGTCCACATAAAGATGGTACCCCTTGCCGAATAAGGGTGACACCAAGTCCCAGACTGTCTTCCCACTGCTCCCCAGGTAGTCAGGGCAACCGACCGGCTCCAGGGTCTGATCTTTTCCCTCATAGATCCGAAATTTGTGGGTATAGCCTGTGGCCCTTTCACAGAGCTTATACAATTTGACCCCATACCGGGCACGCTTGCTTGGGATGTATTGTTTAAAGCCAAGGCGCCCGGTAAAATGTATTAGGGACTCGTCTACGCAGATGTTTTGCTCAGGGGTATACAAATCTGCAAATTTCTGGTTGAAATGGTCTATGAGGGGCCGAATTTTGTGGAGCCGGTCAAAAGCTGGGTGGCCTCTGGGACGGGAGGTGGTGTTGTTCGCTAAAGTGCAGGAAACGCAGGATGGCCTCAAATCGTGTCCTGGACATAGCAGCAGAGAACATGGGCATGTGATGAATTGGGTGCGTTGACCAATATGACCGCAATTCATGCTTTTTTGTCAGGCCCATGTTGAGGAGAAGGCCCAGAAAAATTTTAAGTTCGGAAACTTGGACTGGTTTCCACCGGAAAGGCTGGGCATAAAAGCTTCCCGGGTTTGCGGTTATAAATTGTGTGGCATATTGGTTGGTCTCTGCCACGACTAAGTCCAAGAGCTCTGCAGTCAAGAACAGCTCAAAAAATCCCAGGGCCGTACTGATCTGAGCCGTCTCAACCCGAACTCCAGACTGGGCGGTGAAAGGGGGAACTACTGGTGCGGCTGAAGTTGGTGACTGCCAATCAGGGTTTGCCAGCACCTCAGGGATTCTAGGGGCTCTACGGGCCTGTCTGTGCGGTGGCTGCGACGGGGTAACTAGTGCACGTGCCACCGTACCAGCTTCAACTGCCCTTCTGGTGCTCGCTACTTCACCAGGTTGTACGGCAGTGCTGGTACTAGGTCCAGGAAGGGCTGCGCTGCTGGTGTATGCCTCACCACGTGATCCGGCAGCGACAGCCCCACTCTGCTGCTCTTGAAGCGGATCCTGCATAACCTGTGGTCTAGCGACACGGGGCCGGGTACGCCTGGTGCTGCCAGGGACCTCAACCTCCTCGTCCGAACTTTGGGTCAGAGAGCCACTGCTTTCTACAGGTTCATATTCTGACCCGCTAGATTCGTCAGATGAGGGTTCCCACTCCTCATCCGACTGGGTCAGAATCCTGTAGGCCTCTTCAGAAGAATACCCCCTGTTTGACATTTGGACTACTAAATTTAGGGGTATTCCCTGAGACTACCCAAGAAAAAAAGCAAGCCTGTCTTACAAAGGGGAGGCTAGCGAAGTACCGGAGGCCGCTGCGGTTGATAAAAAATATCAAAACTGATTTTTTTATCGCCGCAGAGCGTGTAAAGTGAATGTGCAGTGATCAAAAAAAAATAATTTTTTGTCACTGCGGTGGGGCGGGCGTGGGTGAACGCACGTGTGGGCGACCGATCAGGCCTGATCGGGCAAACACTGCGTTTTGGGTGGAGGGGAAACTAAAGTGACACTAATACTATTATAGATCTGACCGTGATCAGTTTTGATCACTTACAGATACTATAAAAGTACAAATGCTGATTAGCGATACGCTAAACAGCGAATAAAAGTGACTGCGGTGCGGTGGGGTGGGCGCTAACTGATGCTAACTACCTAACCAAGGGGCCTAAACTATCCCTAAAACCTAACAGCCAATACTAGTGAAAAAAAAAAGTGTCAGTTTACACTGATCACTTTTTGTCTTTCACTAAGTGATTGACAGGGGGCGATCAAGGGGTTAATTTGGATGATGGGGGTGATGGATGGTGATCAGGGGCTAAGTGCAGTGTTTGGTGTGTACTCACAGTGATGTCTGCTTCTCTGCTGGATCCAACCGACGAAAAGGACCAGCAGAGGAGCAGAGAAGCCATATAACAGATCATATTTACTAATATGATCTGTTATCTGGCTTATGATTCGATTTTTTAAAAATCAGCAACCTGCCAGCGACGATCATTGGCTGGCAGGTTGCTGATGCAATAGTCCTTTAACTTTTGCCGGCCCGCGATGCGCATGCGCGGGCCAGCTGTGACCGAAATCTCGCGTCTCGCGAGAGGACGCGCCGGCGCGTCCAGGAGGAATTAAACAACCACCTCCAGGACGCGTCTGTGCGTACAGCGGTCCGGAGGTGGTTAACGAAACCTAAAAAAGCAGGAGGTCTTGACCTGCCAGACTTTGAGAAGTATCGAGATGCGGCGACCATATCCAGAATCTTGGAATCTAACATCAGACCAATAAGGAAGCCCTGGGTGGACCTGGAGGAGAGTTGTGCGTGTTGCCCGCTCAACCAGGTCACATGGAAGACTGTCTATAATTGTGGTAGGGGCTGAGGTGTACGTCAGCTTGGAGTTGGGTGGGGGGGCCTACCACCCTCCAAGATCTATTATGGCTGAACTGTGCCCGGAGCCAGAGCGGGGTAGGCCTGTATATGTGGGCCACCCAAGAGAGTGGAATGAAGAAAGAAGGGTCGGGAGGGTGGGGCCTGAAGCGACCGTACTGGAGGTGAGGTCGCGAGGGAATAAGTAGGCCGGCAGCCCCGCCCACAAATGCAGGCTGTAACCAGCCTTAATACTTGTGGTAGGGGCTGAGGTGTACGTCAGCTTGGAGTTGGGGGGGGGGGCCCTACCACCCTCCAAGATCTATTATGGCTGAACTGTGCCCGGAGCCAGAGCGGGGTAGGCCTGTATATGTGGGCAAGAAGATTACCAACGCGTTAGGAGTGAAAAATGTTTATTGAGTAAATGAGACATTTTACAAGGCCAATGAACCAAAAGCCCTGGCAATCTCGACCTGCGGGTTAGGTATGTACCTGGCAAAGCATGAAGAACGCCAGCGCCCCATTCTGCGGATAATATGCGCGGGAACCCAGTGTTTAGAGGCCGCAGAGGCGGCTCCTATACGGAAAGAATGCCCTGAAATCGTGTCTGGGTTATGCCCTAGTGTCACGGAACCATGAACCAGACGTACAACAAGGGATAAGTGAAAATAAGAAGGCTTTATTGAAAATAAAGCTGTAAAGCAAAAGTCCAAACGGATGGCGAAACCGAAGCAGAGTCTTTGCGAAGCCAGAGGTCAGGAACCAGAAGGGTAGTCAGACGAAGCCAGGATCAGGAACCAGCAGGGTAGTCAGACGAAGCCAGGATCAGGAACCAGCAGGGTAGTCGGACGAAACCAGGATCAGGAACCAGCAGGGTAGTCGGACGAAACCAGGATCAGGAACCAGAAGCAGCAGCAGTCTAGAAGCATGTGAACACAGGAGGACCAAGCAAGGAACTGAAGCCACAGACCTCCTATATATATGAGCTAGGCATCCAGCTCCTCCCAGTGGGAAGGAGGAGCCGCAGGGTGGGAGGCTACAAGAAACCCAGAAACCAAGATGGCCGCCAGCACATGTCAAACGAAGGAGAACAGCAAGAAGGTAAGACCATGACAGTACCTCCCCCTCAAGGGCCCCTCCTCCGCGGAGTAAAGAACGGTTTCTGAGGGAAGCGTGCGTGGAAGGCTCGGAGCAAGGCAGGAGCATGGACATCTGCGGAGGGAACCCAGGAACGCTCCTCTGGACCATAACCACGCCAATGGACCAAAAACTGCACCCGACCGCGGACCAGGCGTGAGTCCAGGATATTGCTCACCTCATACTCCTCACGATTACCCACTTGGACCGGACGAGGCCGAGGAACCGAGGAAGTGAAACGATTACACACCAGTGGCTTCAACAGGGAGACATGAAACACGTTGGAGATCCGCATGCCAGGAGGAAGCGCAAGGGCATAGGCTACCGGGTTTACCCTGCGAAGCACTCGGAAGGGACCAACAAAGCGAGGCGCCAGCTTGGGAGTGGGCACTCGAAGGTTGAGGTTGCGGGTGGACAACCATACACGGTCTCCGACCTGGTAGGAAGGAGCAGGCGCTCGTCTGCGATCAGCCTGGAGTCTCTGGCGCTGTGCAGAGACCTCAAGGGACTTCTGGATCAGTACCCAAGAAGCACGTAGGACGGAAAGGTGATCCTCCACAGCCGGAATATCCTGGGGAGAGAATACCTCCGGTAACACGGCAGGTTGGAACCCATAATTGGCCATGAAGGGAGACGTCCCAGAGGAAGAGTTCACCGCCGTGTTCCTGGCAAACTCAGCCCAAGGCAGGAGGTCAACCCAATTGTCTTGGTGATCAGAGACATAGCAACGAAGGAATTGCTCCAAGGCCTGATTGGATCGTTCTGCGGCCCCATTGGACTGAGGGTGGTAGGCCGAGGAGAAGGAGAGATAAATCCCCAACTGGGAGCAAAAGGCGCGCCAGAACCTGGACACAAACTGACTCCCCCGATCCGACACAATCTCCTTGGGCAAACCGTGCAACCGGAAGACCTCCCTGGCAAAAATCGTGGCCAACTCTTGTGCAGAGGGTAACTTCTTGAGAGGAACACAGTGGCACATTTTGGAAAACCGATCCACAATCATGAGAATGACCGTATGGCCTCGGGATGCAGGGAGGTCCACAATGAAATCCATCCCCAGGTGTGACCATGGGCGCTCCCCGGTGGCTATGGGTTGCAGAAGGCCCAACGGAAGGTGCCGAGGGGACTTACTCTGGGCACAAACGGAGCATGCCGCTACATATGCGGCGATGTCGGAACGTAGGGAAGGCCACCAGAACAGACGTGAAACAGCCCAGGACAGCTGATTCTTTCCAGGATGCCCCGCGGTCTTGGAGTTATGGTAGGTTCGCAACAACCGAGTGCGCAACTCCTCAGGCACAAAACATCTGCCGTTGGGTCTCCCAGAGGGAGCACCAGATTGAGCCGCCAAAATCTGCTCACCCAGGGGAGAGGTCAGGCTGGTGCGAATGGCGGCCAAGATCTGATTCGGAGGTATGACCGAAGTCGGAATCGACTCCTCCCTGGACAGCTCGGAGTACTGCCGTGATAAGGCATCCGCCCTGATGTTCTTGGAACCGGGTAGGTAGGAGACCACGTAATTAAAACGTGACAAGAACAGAGCCCATCTGGCCTGACGTGGTGTCAATCTCTTGGCCTCAGTAAGGTAGGTCAGATTCTTGTGGTCCGTCAGGATGAGGACCGGAACCACCGAACCCTCGAGCAAGTGCCTCCATTCTTTAAGGGCCTGCACGATGGCCAATAACTCCCTGTCACCAATCTGATAGTTGCACTCCGCGGAAGACAGTTTCCGGGAGTAAAACCCACAAGGAAGCAGAGGACCCTCTGGTGTTCTACGCTGAGACAGAAGGGCGCCTACTCCCGTCTCAGACGCGTCCACCTCGAGGACAAAGGGCAACCCAGGGTTGGGATGCGACAGAATCGGAGCCGACACAAAGGCGGACTTTAGAGCCTCAAAAGCTCGGATGGCCTCGAGCGGCCAGACCTGGGAATTACTGCCCTTCCTGGTCAGATCCGTGAGAGGCTTGGCTAGCATGGAAAAGTCCCTGATGAACCTCCGATAATAATTGGCGAAGCCCAAAAAGCGCTGCAGGGAACGAAGACCACTGGGCTGGGGCCACTGTAAGACAGCCGAAACCTTCTCAGGATCCATGGAGAACCCCTCAGCGGAAATGATGTAACCTAAGAAGGTTACCTGGGATCGGTGAAATTCGCATTTCTCAAGCTTACCGAACAGCTTGTTCTCTCGTAACCGTTGCAACACTCGTCTGACATCCAGAATGTGGGCCTCCATGGATTCAGAATATACCAAGATGTCATCCAAATAGACCACCACACACTGCTGCAACAGGTCACGGAAAACATCGTTGATGAATTCCTGAAAGACTGCGGGCGCATTGCACAACCCAAAGGGCATAACCAAGGATTCATAATGACCGGTCCTGGTGTTAAACGCGGTCTTCCACTCATCGCCCGCCTTGATCCTTACCAGGTTATATGCCGCCCTCAGGTCGAGTTTGGTAAAGACCGTGGCCCCTTTAAGGCGATCGAACAGCTCGGAAATCAAGGGTATCGGGTAAGCGTTCTTGATCGTGATGCGATTGAGACCCCTGTAATCGATGCAAGGCCTCAACTCACCGCCCTTCTTTTTCACAAAGAAAAATCCAGCCCCTGCCGGGGACGAGGATTTGCGAATGTGTCCGCGTGAAAGCGCCTCCCTCACGTACTCCTCCATGGCCTCATTCTCCGCTACCGACAGTGGATAGACTTTGCCACGAGGAGGAACGGCACCAGATTGTAACTCTATGGCACAATCGTATGGGCGGTGCGGAGGTAGGGCAACCGCGCGCACCTTATCGAATACATCCCGGTACTCCTCGTATTCAGGAGGCAACAGAGAGTCCGAGGAAGTACACAGCAACTTGACAGACCCCTGGATGCAACTAGCCCCACACTGCGGTGACCACGAGAAGATCTCGGCCGATCTCCAATCGAAAGTCGGATTATGCTTCCGGAGCCAGGGGTACCCCAAGACCACCGAGTAGTGTGGAGACGAAATAACCTGGAGGCAGACCGACTCTCTGTGAACGGCACCAATGGCTATCCCCACTGGAAGGGTCTCATGAGTCACGTGTGGCGGCAGAAGGGGTCTGCCGTCTATCGCCTCAAGAGCCAGTGGGGAACCTCGAGCCTGCAGAGGAATGGAATTGGCGGCAGCGAACACATTATCAATGAACAAACCACCGGCACCAGAGTCCACCAACGCCTGGGTCGTCACCGAGCCCCCGACCCAGGAGAGGACAACAGTGATCAGTGGTTTGTCAACACGGGAAACCGGGGACGAGGAGACTCCACCCAAGATCTGCCCCCGACAGGATCTCAGGTGCGAGCGTTTCCCGGACGGTTCGGACATGCCAACCGAAAATGCCCACCGAGACCACAGTACATGCATCGGCCCTCGCGTCTCCGGAGTACCCTCTCCCCCTCGGACAGGCGAGCAAACCCCAGCTGCATGGGTTCACCCCCAGACAAGTCATCCCCAGGAGGCGTGGGAGGAGAGGGAGGCACGGGTGGGACAACAAACGTAGGCGCCAATCTGTTAGAAAACCTCCGCAGGCTCTCCTTAAAGGAAGGTCTCTCCCTGAGTCTGGTGTCAATCAAAATCAGGAAAGAAATAAGAGACTCGAGCTCCACTGGTAGGTCCTTAGCTGCAACCTCATCCTTCAAGGCATCCGAGAGACCATGAGAGAAAGCAGCGACCAGAGCCTCATTATTCCAGCCCACCTCTGCTGCCAGGGTACGAAACTCAATGGCGTATTCAGCTACGGATCGTGAACCCTGTCTGATGGACATAAGGAGCTTCGCAGCAGAGGCAGCACGAGCCGGCACATCGAATACCTTCCGAAGAGAAGCAACAAAACCGGAAAACTCGGCAACCACCGGATTGTTGTTCTCCCATAAAGGGCTGGCCCAGGCCAAGGCCTTGTCCGAGAGCAGCGAGATCAAGAAGCCCACCTTTGATCTCTCAGTGGGAAAGGCATGTGGCAGCAACTCGAAATAAATGCCCACCTGGTTAAGGAAACCTCGGCACTGAGTTGGCTCTCCCCCAAAGCGCTGTGGAAGAGGGGCAGAACCGGTCATACCCCGAAACACCGCAGGTGCAACAACAGGTGTCGGGGTAGACTCTGGCGCAACAACCGGAGCGGCAGTAGGAGCGAGCCCAGGAGCGACAACCGACCCATCGGCAACGGGAGCGAAATGAGCCGTGCGTTCAAGCAGGGTTTGCAACGCCACAGCGAACCGACCCAACAGGTGATCCTGCTGATCAAGTCTGGCAACCAGCGTGGGTAGCGAGGATGGCCCTGTACCGTCAGAATTCATGGCTTGGTCCTAATGTCACGGAACCATGAACCAGACGTACAACAAGGGATAAGTGAAAATAAGAAGGCTTTATTGAAAATAAAGCTGTAAAGCAAAAGTCCAAACGGATGGCGAAACCGAAGCAGAGTCTTTGCGAAGCCAGAGGTCAGGAACCAGAAGGGTAGTCAGACGAAGCCAGGATCAGGAACCAGCAGGGTAGTCAGACGAAGCCAGGATCAGGAACCAGCAGGGTAGTCGGACGAAACCAGGATCAGGAACCAGCAGGGTAGTCGGACGAAACCAGGATCAGGAACCAGAAGCAGCAGCAGTCTAGAAGCATGTGAACACAGGAGGACCAAGCAAGGAACTGAAGCCACAGACCTCCTATATATATGAGCTAGGCATCCAGCTCCTCCCAGTGGGAAGGAGGAGCCGCAGGGTGGGAGGCTACAAGAAACCCAGAAACCAAGATGGCCGCCAGCACATGTCAAACGAAGGAGAACAGCAAGAAGGTAAGACCATGACACCTAGCCCTGCTGCTAATGCGCGAACGTGGGACATGAACTGGGATGCGGAGAGAGGTCTGCCCTGGAGGGGAAGTAGCGGATCCTCTGGTGCTAGAGGAAGGAGAAACTCGGTCAGGGCCTCCAGTACCTTGACGGGGCACCAGGAGTTTGATGTGGGAAAGAACCTAATCTCGACGGGAGGACCTGATTGGCTAGTCTTGGATGAAGGGAGAAAAAGGGAAAATTGGTCACCTTGACGGACGAGATGGCGTTTAAGGAGGGTGGAGCGCGTCAAGGCACTGGAAGTAAATTCCCCTGGTCTTAAGAAGCCATAAAACCCGAGATATATTGC
>NW_024400160.1:0-37690 GCF_905171765.1 Bufo bufo
GCGTGCAAGTCACTCGGGTCTTGTCGGTAGGACATTGTTTAAAGAAGTGCCATGCCAGGGAACTCTTTGAAGCTGCCTTTGTGGGGCTGGGTCCCTGTTGGCGATGTCCAGTAGCAGGCGAACTCTGGGGGCGGCGGCTCGTCTGCTTTGGCCCCCTGCTCCCTCTTTGGCTTCGCTGTTGTCTCGGTCTCACCACTACCTCTTCCTCTGAACTGTGAAAGTCATCGCCACGACCTTCAGTCCATGTGGGGTCTAAGACCTCATCGTCCTCTGCATCGTCTTCCACCCAGTCTCCCTCCCTGACCTCCTCCTGTTCAGTCTGCACACTGCAAAAAGACGCGGCAGTGGGCACCTGTGTTTCGTCATCATCAGAGAGTCGGTGACTCTGCTGTGGTGGTATTCCCATGTCCTCTTCATCTGGAGACATAAGTGGTTGTGCGTCAGTGCATGGTATGTCTTCCTCCACTGGGGAAGGGCTAGGTGGACGCCCCTGGGAAACCCTGGAAGCAGAGTCTTCAAACAGAAGAAGAGACTGCTGCATAACTTGTGGCTCAGACCGTTTCCCTGATATGCTTGGGGGTGATGTGACAGACTGATGGGCTTGGTTTTCAGGTGCCACCTGTGCGCTTTCCGCAGAAGACTGGGTGGAAGACCATGTGGTGAACGTGCTGGAAGCACTGTCGGCCACCCAATCGATTAATGCCTGTACCTGCTCAGGCCTTACCATCCTAAGAGCGGCATTGGGCCCCACGAGATATTGCGGTACATTCTGCCGGCTAGTTGAGGGAGTTCGTTCCCTACTGTGTGCGCCTGGGGCCGAACGGCCACGTCCTCTAACAGCAACAGAGGCTCCACGGACACCACCACGACCGCGTCCTCGTCCCTTAATAGTATTTTTCTTCATTGTTGCGATTCAACTCGCACCACAATGAAATATATTATTTTTTATAAGCAAAATCCCCTCACTGGAATACTTTCAGTCTTTTGACTGTATGGATTACAGATGGAATGACTGTTATATGTGAGTACCGCTTTCTTTGACAGATTCTAGTATGGGTACATATATGTTTTCCCAACCCCAGCACATTAGTTTGCTAATTCCAGATGTATGAAACGCAGGCCTAACTGTATCTAGTATATTGAACGCCAGATAAACTAACTTGGCCTTTTTTAAATAAAAAAAAAATTCCCTCACTGGAATACTTTCAGTCTTTTGACTGTATGGATTACAGATGGAATGACTGTTATATGTGAGTACCGCTTTCTTTGACAGATTCTAGTATGGGTACATATATGTTTTCCCAACCCCAGCACATTAGTTTGCTAATTCCAGATGTATGAAACGCAGGCCTAACTGTATCTAGTATATTGAACGCCAGATAAACTAACTTGGCCTTTTTTAAATAAAAAAAAAATTCCCTCACTGGAATACTTTCAGTCTTTTGACTGTATGGATTACAGATGGAATGACTGTTATATGTGAGTACCGCTTTCTTTGACAGATTCTAGTATGGGTACATATATGTTTTCCCAACCCCAGCACATTAGTTTGCTAATTCCAGATGTATGAAACGCAGGCCTAACTGTATCTAGTATATTGAACGCCAGATAAACTAACTTGGCCTTTTTTAAATAAAAAAAAAATTCCCTCACTGGAATACTTTCAGTCTTTTGACTGTATGGATTACAGATGGAATGACTGTTATATGTGAGTACCGCTTTCTTTGACAGATTCTAGTATGGGTACATATATGTTTTCCCAACCCCAGCACATTAGTTTGCTAATTCCAGATGTATGAAACGCAGGCCTAACTGTATCTAGTATATTGAACGCCAGATAAACTAACTTGGCCTTTTTTAAATAAAAAAAAAATCCCCTCACTGGAATACTTTCAGTCTTTTGACTGTATGGATTACAGATGGAATGACTGTTATATGTGAGTACCGCTTTCTTTGACAGATTCTAGTATGGGTACATATATGTTTTCCCAACCCCAGCACATTAGTTTGCTAATTCCAGATGTATGAAACGCAGGCCTAACTGTATCTAGTATATTGAACGCCAGATAAACTAACTTGGCCTTTTTTAAATAAAAAAAAAATTCCCTCACTGGAATACTTTATGGCTTTTCACTGTATGGATTACAGGTGGACTGGTATTAGTAGGGGTGACACAAGCACACCCAAGTCCCTGATGTAGGATTTCTATGGCACAGACCACTATTACAAGTGATTAATGGACGTTGGGAGAGATTGTGCTGCAGCACTAGTCCCAAGATGGCCGCCGCCTATCAGCCCAGTAACATGTGCCACAAAATGGTCTGCACAACCTTTAAAAAAAATAGCCTTGGACTGTGCTGCTAAATCGCTATTGGTCTGAATCCCAGGTGTAGATGTCTGACTTGTTTGGAGCTTTGGAATGCACACTGTGGCAGCTTCTGCTGCAGCACTACAAGTCGCAAAATGGCGGCCGGCGGTCAGCCCAGGTACATGTGGATGGAAAAATCACTCTGGCCACTCTAAAAATAGCCAATCCCTATCAAAAAAGCAGCTCAGCTGCAGTTGTTCAGATGAATCACAGGTGGAGGAGAGAAATTTGCTTCCAGTTATTCAATTATCCCTGCCTAATCTCGCCCTAGCATCAGCTGCGTCTAACCCTGTTCTATTCACATCGGGAGTGAGCACGTCCCGACGTGCGCACAAGCTTATAAAGAGGCTGAGTCACATGCTGCACTTGGCCAATCACAGCCTTGCCAATAGTAGGCATGGCTGCGATGGCATCTTAGGGCAAGTAGTATGATGCATGTTGATTGGCTGCTTTGCAGCCTTTCAAAATGCGCCAAAATACATGCCGAACGACGAACCCGAACCCGAACTTTTACGAAAAAGTTCGGGTTCGGGTCCGTGTCACGAACACCCCAAAATTCGGTACGGACCCGAACTATGCTCGAACTGTTCGCTCAACACTAGAAATAAGCAAATAACGCCATATCAGCATGGCTTCGTGAGGGATCGGTCATGCCAAACTAATTTGATCAGTTTCTATGAGGAGGTAAGTTCTAGACTTGACAGCGGCGAATCAATGGATGTCGTGTATCTGGACTTCTCCAAAGCATTTGACACTGTACCGCATAAAAGGTTAGTATATAAAATGAGAATGCTCGGACTGGGAGAAAACGTCTGTAAGTGGGTAAGTAACTGGCTGAGTGATAGAAAACAGAGGGTGGTTATTAACGGTACACACTCAGATTGGGTCACTGTCACTAGTGGGGTACCTCAGGGGTCAGTATTGGGCCCTATTCTCTTCAATATATTTATTAATGATCTTGTAGAAGGCTTGCATAGTAAAATATAAATTTTTCGCACTGAAATTTACACTGAAGAGGACAGTATACTACTACAGAGGGATCTGGATAGATTGGAGGCTTGGGCAGAGAAGTGGCAGATGAGGTTTAACACTGACAAATGTAAAGTTATGCACATGGGAAGGAATAATGCAAGTCACCCGTACATACTAAATGATAAAACACTCGGTAACACTGACATGGAAAAGGATCTAGGAATTTTAATAAACAGCAAACTAAGCTGAAAAAACCAGTGTCAGGCAGCTGCTGCCAAGGCCAATAAGATAATGGGTTGCATCAGAAGGGGCATAGATGCCCGTGATGAGAACATAGTCCTACCACTTTACAAATCATTAGTCAGACCACACATGGAGTACTGTGTACAGTTCTGGGCTCCTGTAAACAAGGCAGGCATAGCAGAGCTGGAGAGGGTCCAGAGGAGGGCAACTAAAGTAATAACTGGAATGGGGCAACTACAGTACCCTGAAAGATTATCAAAATTAGGCTTATTCACTTTAGAAAAAAGACGACTGAGGGGAGATCTAATTACTATGTATAAATATATCAGGGGTCAGTACAGAGATCACTCCCATCATCTATTTATCCCCAGGACTGTGACTGTGACGAGGGGACATCCTCTACGTCTGGAGGAAAGAAGGTTTGTACACAAACATAGAAGAGGATTCTTTACGGTAAGAGCAGTGAGACTATGGAGCTCTCTGCCTGAGGAGGTGGTGATGGTGAGTACAATAAAGGAATTCAAGAGGGGCCTGGATGTATTTCTGGAGTGTAATAATATTACAGGCTATAGCTACTAGAGAGGGGTCGTTGATCCAGGGAGTTATTCTGATTGCCTGATTGGAGTCAGGAAGGAATTTTTTATTCCCCTAAAGTGAGGAAAATTGGCTTCTACCTCACAGGGTTTTTTTGTTGCCTTCCTCTGGATCAACTTGCAGGATAACAGGCCGAACTGGATGGACAAATGTCTTTTTTCGGCCTTATGTACTATGTTACTATGCTAACAAGTATTCATAGGAGCATTCGTTAGCGACTATATGGTGGTGCAAAGGTGCCGCTGATTACCCGATGAACCCGTGAAACGTTAATTCATCGGGTAATCACATCATACATGTGGACAAAAAATTCTTTGTTTGCTGGTAGCAGATTGTGTTGTGCAAACAGCATCTGCTGTCGGTAAACAACGAGTCTGCGCGGGGAAGGGTGATAGCATTAGCGATTGCTCCTCCCCATACTGTGGAGGAGATAGCTGCATGTAAATTTATCTCCTCCACTGACGAGCAGGCACTTGTCGGAATTGCTTGCTAAATTGGCCTTAAGACAGTGGAGTGTTGGCTCAGTCTTGTTCTTGTTTAGTTTCAACATAAGGTAGGAGATGACAGTGAGGGACATGAGATAGTAGGCAGTTTAGTTAGGGAGCAGATAAATAGGTTAGGTTGTTCAAAACCAATATTCAAAACCAAAAGAGTTAATAATTTGTACATGGCTGTCGATGTAGAAGGGGGCCAAGTATTGAGCCTTGCGGCACACCAACAAAAACAGGGCATAAGACAGAGATGAACTAGTAGTGGGAGACACTCAATGTCCTCTCACAGAAATGGAAAGAGATCAAAGAGAAACCTTGGTCGGTTGAGAAGAACTAGTAGGGCATCGAGTTAACTTTATCTGACAGAAGTTCATTGTAATAATGAAGGTATTTTTTCTCCAAAAAAGACAACTCATACAAATGTTCCCTGTGAAAAGATATTCAAATTGGCTCTCCTCTAGAATGAAAACACTCTCTTTCTAATGTCACCTATAGGAAGCTGCCATGTAAGTTAATGTCTATCTCATTAAAAGGTCTTGAAACAAGACATTGGATACCCTGTTCCAGCTGTTGTCTCCATAAGTAGAAACAGTAGCCCGCAATGGCTACATCAGTGTCCTGTCAACCCCCAACCAGTACATTGCTCTGTCCTGGTGAGGGACAAGAACCCCAAAACAGCTGTCTACAGATTGATGTCTCTGGACTAGCTGACAAATCAAATCATTTTTCAAGACCCTTTAATTGGACAGGCATTGACTTGCAGGGCAGCTACCTATAGGTGGTACTAATGAGACAGTTTTCTTTCATCGGCAGGAGGCCTAATTTGCAGGTATCTAAAATGACCCTTGCAGTGGGACAGACCACAGTCGGCCTATTTACTATATCTTGATGGTCTCTCTGCTGTTCAAAAACAAGAAAAAATATAGAACACATGAAACAATATATCAAGTTTACTAATTATCCTTATCTTCCATCCGTGTATAAAAACGACAAAAATAACACTTCAACAAATTAAAATACTATGACTATAATCTTCACATTACCATAAACAATAAAGGTGCTAGAGAGAAATGCATAATTGCAAATAGTTGCACCAGTTCCTGGATGCTTGACGCTGCCGAAATAAATTTTCTATTGTAGAAATTACACCCACAGGGGACATTAGTGAGAGAGTTGATTTACAGAGATGCTCGCTTTTATGTAAGCAGGTAAGAGATGTATATTTTAGAAATCCAGGTTGATTTTCATCCTTTCGCTGTTCTCACAAAGCGCCTGTAATATCTTGACCTGGAAATAACTGGGATAGAACTGTGCTCCTGCGGATGCGGAGTATTTCATGAGCACAGTTGCCGAGGTTTGAGCCCAGTACCTGCATGGTGCAGATTTATAATCCACTTTGATATGTCTAAGTGTGCCTTTCTCCTCTCTCCAGATTGCAAACATATACACGCTTGGATGAACTGAATGTGTATGTGTAGTGGAAATAAGGCCAAGCAACTCAACTACGCACAAACCCGTAGGATCCGAGGAGCAGAAAATGGCAGCAGGAGTCAAAATATGAAATATTTGACTGTAAAAGGAGGCATTTGTTCGGAAAGTGGTACAATAACTAAAAGTTTTTTCGAATATGTTTAACATAAAAACTTGATATAAACAATGGGTCATTTTCTGAGGGCACATTCCCTTTAAGACTGCGTCTTATCTGATACACATACTATATACAGTTGCCTTGAAATGTATGTTTTTTTTAATCAATAAGTATGTTTTAATTTTTTTTCACTTTCATTCATTTTCATTGGGGTAAATAGTGTTTAATATGTGTATATCGTGGGCCTTTGATTAAATGAACTACAGCTGTTTAACCCTTGATATTTCTGGCAGACATTACTTTATGAAGTTTTATTTGTTGTGTTTCTGATTTATTTGTTTGGTACAATAACAATTAGCATTCATTCTTTTAATTCAAATTTGAAAGAAAAAAACTTGTTTATTATTTTTTTTTATTTCCTTGAACTATGTGTTAGGTTTACTCAACAATTTGTAGCAAGAAAACTTTAAAGGGGTATTTCCATCTTGGACTTTCATGGCATCTCCACAGGAAATGTCCAATAAAAGTCCAATAGATGCCAATCCCAGAGATCTATCTCGCGAACAGGGTCCTGCCTTTAGACTGCAGTAGATGGACAAAAGGTGGTCATGCATGTGTGGCTCTCAGCATTCACTTTTAGAGGATTTCTGAGGACAGCCAAGCAACTGCTGTGAATATGCCATAAGATTCAGAGGAGGGAATACCCCCAGAAGGAAACAGCACGTTTCGTGCCTCCAAAACAAGTGATTTATTTCTTTTTTTCTTTTTCATTGACTCATTCCAAGAGCTTATTTTTTGTGTGCAATGAGCACTGTTAACATCAGTGCCTTTGCCCATAGTGGGCAGAGCAGTGCGCATGCGTTGGCCCGGCGGTGATCGGCACTCGCGTGAGATCTAAACCAGAGGAGGAGGATGAAAAAGGAGAGGAGGGGGCCAAAGGAATCCAATCTGGGCACATTAGAGAAGGGCCTGGGCACTTGCCGCCATAATCCGCCCCTGGGCGCTTGCAGGCCCTAATTTGCATATCATTATAAAGTTTTTTTTCCCCTTTGTGGATAAGTGAAGGAAACAATATAGGTGCTATTTTTACGCTGGGCAACTGTGCCTAATCGTTATATGAGTGGCCTAAAACACTCAAAGTAGCTGACAGACTCCCTTTAAGGGGATGGATAATATGCATTTTTGTGCTGTATGATTTAAAAATATATATATATGTGTGTATTTTTTCTTTGTTCCTGTATTCCACTACATTACAGATTCTGTCTGTAAAATGCACAGAGAGCTTTAAGATGACCTAAGAGGATTACACAAGACAACCCTGATGAACAGATGCCCCATCCATGTGGTGCAGCAATCATTACTGATTGAGGCAACTTTAAAGGACTGATGAGTAGTGATGAGCAGCATGGGCAATATTCGAATTCGCGATATTTCGCGAATATTTGGGTGAATATTCGCCATATATTCGAGAATTCGCAAATTCATGATCTCCATGCATTATTTTCTTGATTGCGAATATTCACATAAAAATTCGCCTAAAATATTCGCATGAACTGGTATTTTTTATAAAAAATCAAATATTCGCGATTGCGAATATATTTTGCGATATTCTAAATATTCGCAAATTCTCGAAGTGCCGATATTCGCGATTAAAATTCACAATTCGAATATTCGTGATCAACACTACTGATGAGCATGACACTATTGTATTTACTTTGTGATTTGTGTTTGCAGAGTGCTGTTTCATTGTGTTTGTTTTTGCTTAAAGGATTTCTCCCTGAACAACAATTATCCTGTATCCATAGTTAATGTCTGATAGTGAGGGTTCAACCACTGGGATCCCTAGCATTCATAAGTAGCTGTATGTTGGCTTCATTCAACCACTGAACATGCAGTGGCTGAGTGCCTTATCTTACAACCGAATGGAGTGGCAGAATGACCACACTGTTCCATTCAAATATGGGACCAAGGGTCTTCTGTTTTGAGGATCTGGGATAGGCCCAGAGCTTGGACCTGCACCTAGTAGACACCCTATTAGAGATGAGTAAATCAATTTTTTAGAATCAAAACTCAACCCAAATTTTTCAAATTCTAGAATCAGAATTTATTAAGATTTTATTCAGGGAAGATTTGAAGGGGAAGCAGAGAGTAAGAGAGAGAGAGAGATAGAAAGACAGGGAGAAAGAAACTTTTCCAGGTAGTCAAAGTACCATATTTTTAGCTTTATAAGATGCACTGGATTATAAGACACACCTAACTTTTAAAGGAAGAAAATCATAAAAAATACCCCAAACTTCATAAGACCACCAATCTTCAAGAGACCCCAGATTAGACCCCAATATCAGACCTCAGATCAGACCCCCATATCAGATGCAATATTAGACCCTCATATTAGACCTCAATATCAGGCCCCAAGATTAGACCTCTAATCAGATCCCCATATCAGACCTCACATATCAGACCCCAATATCAGACCTCAATTCTAAACTAAAGTTCTAACTAAATGAATCTACCTCTAATGCTTCAGACGGCTCCACCACTCTGCACATCCAGCCGCTCTTCCTACATTCACTGCTCCCTGTTCTTCTTCCGCGTTGCACTATGACTTGACGTCATATAGCATCAGGTCACACTATATGCACTATGGGGGAGATTTATCAAACTGTTGTAAAGTAGAATTGGCTTAGTTGACAATAGCAAGAAAAAACTAAAACATTTTTTGCAGAGCTCACCCTCAATTTGCGTCATCCAGACACTCCCGTATGGTAGAGTGGCGATGCACTTGTGGTGTAGTAGAGTGGCGATGCACTTGTCCGTGGGTTAACGTCCAAGGAAACAGCAATATAGAAAGGACCGGCACTTGCACAAAGTAGCTTTCAGAATGCTAGACTTATTGGTCACATATCAATGGTTAGTGAAGCGTTTCGGCACTATGTGCCTTCATCAGACTATAGACTTCATATTCTGCTATAGTGCTGAAACGCGTCACTAATCGGGTTGAGCGAACCCGAACTGTAAAGTTTGGGTTCGTACCGAACTTTAGGATTTTTGGACCCCGGACCCAAACCCGAACATTTCAGTAAAAGTTTGCGTTCGGGTTCGGTGTTCGGCTATTTTATGGGGCTTTTTGAAAGGCTGCAGAGCAACCAATCAACAAGCATTTAACTCTGTGCCCTTAGAAGCCATAACAACCATGCCTACTAATGGCATGGCTGTGATTGGCCAGTGCAGCATGTGACCCAGGCTCTATATAAGCTTGAGTCACGTAGCGCTGCACGTCACTCTGCTGTGCTTAGTGTAGGGAGAGGATGCTGCTGGTGTGAGGGAGAGAATAGGAGAGAATCTTTGGTTCAGAACCTCAATCTAACTCAGCGATCGACATACATTTAGTTGTGTGGGTGCAGGGCACAATCTTTTTACCCTGCCCTGAGCCCAGTGAAAGGAACAAAAAATCTTTTATCCGTCTGTTAGTTAGGTGGGCGGCGGCGGCCATTTTATGCAAACTCGGTGCACCAGTACTGCATCTGAGCTTTTGTGAAATTCTAATCTAAGCTTGGAAAACTGCACTAATAATCTGGTTGTAAAAAATCACCCTTTTTTGGCAATATTCAACATCTGGTGCATTTGCAGGATTAGTCAGTGTGCAATTTAAGCTAGTAATACAGCCATAATTTTCTGGGTTTTTAAAAACACACTTTTTTGCCAAAATACACTATTTTACATCCCTAGCTGCCTCTGGACATGTGAAATGCAACCGTTATATACAGCTTTCATATTCTGGTAGTAATAAAACTCACTTTTTTTGGCAATATACAACATCTGGATTAGTCAGTGTGCAATTTAAGCTAGAAATACAGCTATAATTTTCTGGGTTTTTAAAAACACACTTTTTTTCCCCAAAATCCACTATTTTACAAATCTGCAAGTGTGAATCGTTAATTTCTAACGATAATTTGTTTTCCCTTAGTCCTAACAGCAGCACAGCCGGGGTTAACTGCCCCTGTGGACTAATAGGACCGGCGGAATTTTAATGAGCCCAAGAACCAATAAACGATCTTCAGCTCCCTGAAAGGGAGGAGATCACCCCCCAGCCCACCGTGTTTTTAACAAGCATAATGTATTTAGGGTGGGATATTTGTGTGCTGCTGTTAGGACTAAGGGAAAACAAATTATCGTTAGAAATTGACGATTCCCTTACGTCCTACCAGCAGCACAGCCGGGAAGATAGCAAGAAGAATCCCCTAGGGAGGGTCCTCATGCCTGGCAGAACTAAGAACAGTCTGCCCAAAAGCCGAAAACTCTGCCATTCTAGCATCTATCCTATAATGGGAGATGAAGGTTGACTCAGAGCTCCAGGAGGCCGCCTTACAGATCAACTCTAATGGGAGGAGTCTTCTCTCCGCAACCGAGGTGGAGACCGCCCTAGTAGAATGGGCTCTCACAAACTCAGGAGGATCTAAGGATTGGGAGACGAAAGCTTCCATAATGGCCTCCTTGATCCAGCGACTAATGGTAGCTTTAGACGCTTTACGGCCTTTAGACTTACCGGCAAACAGGATAAGAAGATTCTCATCTATCCTGAACTCTCTAGATCTATCCACATAGATCTGGAGGCATCTTGAAATATCCAGCGGGTCTCTAGCTGGAGAATCAGAGGAGGAGGCTGTAAACAAAACTGGTAAAGAGATTACCTGATTGATATTCTGGAAAGTAGGCACCTTAGGCCTGAAGTAGGGTAAAAACTTCAGGAGTACTCTATCCCGTAGGAAAATAATGTACGGATGAATTGCAGAGAAAGCCTGCAATTCAGAAATTCTTTTGGCTGAAGCTATAGCCAGAAGAAAGACCATCTTTAAAGTCAAAAATTTGAAATTTACCTCCTCCAAGGGCTCGAAGGGGGAGATGCTAGCCCCCTGAGCACTACTGAAAGATCCCACTGGGGGATAGGTTTCAGTATAGTAGGCTTTAGTCTTTCAGCTCCCTTCAGGAAGCGTTTAATGAGTGGGTCCCGAGAATGTGGCCTGTTGAGACAGGCCGAGATGGCATAAACCTGTACCTTCAAGGTAGCTGGAGATAGGCCTCTATCTAATCCATCTTGAAGAAATTGAAGTATCGCAGGAAGGGGCGGATCTTCGGACGCCACCTGTCTGGAATCACACCATGCCACGAAGATTCTCATGATCCTGGAGTAGGCCTTCTTTGTAGACTCTGCTCGGGAATGCGACAAAGTTCTCAGGACCGACTCGGAAAGCCCCAGCCTACAAGGGACGCGTCTGTAGTCAATTGTCACGGATGGTGTACAGGAAACAAGATGATACAAATAACATACGATGACTCACTGGATCCACAACTAAGGAACAAAAAGGGAGACCCCTGAAATCGACCTGCCGCTCTCCCTTATTGCTCAGCCTATGCGACCACTCTAAAGGTGAATGGGCGCATATCCACGTACCTCGGCTATCTGAACCTGAAGGCCCTACAATAGTGAGGGGACACGACCACCGGCTCCCTACACAGACACGGAGGGAGTCAGGGTCACCTGGATCCAGACAACAGAAAATCATAAATACTAAAACAACACTTATCTGCAGACGAACTGAGAACTGGTAGTTGGGAGCTGGGAGCTGGGAGCTGAAGACAGCATGCACACTCATTCCAGGAAGTTGTATCAGCCACACCCAACTACCTTATGGGGGAGAATATAAAGGGAGGTAATGAGTCTGACTGCATGACAGCTGAGATAGCCTAACAAGGTGAGAAACAGAAACCAAAACAAAGAAACTCAAGGGGGAGGATCTGAACGACTCCTGTCAGAGCTTCTCAGCTGTCTAGTTGTGACATCAATATGACCCAAGCTGGTTGGGTCATAGACTTCCCTGGTGGTAGCTGAAACCACCATCTGAGGGAATTCCGGGTTTGACCGGACAGGGAGCACAGGGAATATAGCCCCGCAGGGCTGCCGTTCCATAGGTGTAAGACCTCCGACTGAAGAGGACGGAGGTGCCATAGCGCCCAAGGGACTGCATCCGCAGCCGCTGACATGAGCCCCAGCATCTTCATGAGAGTCCGGATAGAGACTCGACGAGGGACATAAAGGACCTTTGCCAGGTCCTGAATCCGCGCTCTCCTTTCTGGAGTCAACCGGAGGGACATCTCCACAGAGTCGACCACGAATCCTAAGTAATGGATTGAAGTCGATGGGCTCACATTCGACTTCTGCCAGTTGATAATCCAGCCTAGGCGGAAGAGAAAAGAGATTGCGACCTGAAGATGGTGGGTAAGGATCGGAACTGAAGAGGCTATGAAAAGCCAATCGTCCAGATAAGGAATAATAGTCAGTCCTTGAAGTCTCAAAGCTGCCACCACCGACACCACCACCTTGGTGAAGATAAGGGGGGCAGAAGAGATTCCGAAGGGAAGCGCGGCGAACTGAAAGTGCCTGCGAACCCCTGAAATCTGGACCGCGATCCTGAGGAGTTTCCGGGACGCGGAATGGATCGGAATGTGAAGATAAGCATCCTTGAGGTCCAGAGTAGCCATGACGTCCCCAGGGTTGAGGATATGGCTGACTGACCTTATGGTTTCCATGCGAAACCTTGTTTTCCTTATAAATCGATTGAGAAATCCCAAGTCGATGATCATCCGGAGATCTCCCGTCTTTTTGGGAACCAGGAACACTGGTGAATAAATCCCTAGGCCCCTCTCCCCTGCCGGCACCTCCTCTAGGGCTCCCTTGGAAATGTAGTCCTGAATGTAAGATTCTAGGACCACTTGTTTGGCAGACCCGAAGTTTCGTGTGGCGATGAATCTCTCTGGGGGGAGAGAGATAAGATCTACCCGGTACCCGAGGGAAACTATGTCCTGGACCCAGGGGTCTGCAATCAACCGGCTCCAAGAGTCTTTGAAATGGGTAAGACGACCCCCCACGGGAATCTGGGGGAGGGGTACTGGAAAATCTAGGGGAGATACTGCAGGGGCAGCAGGGCTTATCCAAGAGCCTCGAAGAGGCCCATAGTCAGGAGGGTTTTGCCTCCCTGGTGGGTTTGCGGGAGCGTCTCGAATATTTACGAGATGGTCCCCCCCAATCTCTGCGCCTAGACTGCTGCCCTGGACGACCTCCGCCTTTCTTCTCCTGCCTGGGGCGTCCCCGAAAGGGCTGCTGGGGGAGGCTCTTCCCCTTTTTATCGGAGAGCCCCTCCATTATCTTGTCCAATTCGGACCCGAATAGCCTATCCGGTTCGAAGGGGAGCACACAAAGATTGAACTTGGACGCGTTATCAGTAGTGTTGAGCGAACAGTTCGAGCATAGTTCGGGTCCGTACCAAATTTTGGGGTGTTCGTGACACGGACCCGAACCCGAACTTTTTCGTAAAAGTTCGGGTTCGGGTTCGTCGTTCGGCATGTATTTTGGCGCATTTTGAAAGGCTGCAAAGCAGCCAATCAACATGCATCATACTACTTTCCCTAAGATGCCATCGCAGCCATGCCTACTATTGGCAAGGCTGTGATTGGCCAAGTGCAGCATGTGACTCAGCCTCTTTATAAGCTTGTGCGCACGTCGGGACGTGCTCACTCCCGATGTGAATAGAACAGGGATAGACGCAGCTGATGCTAGGGCGAGAATAGGCAGGGATAATTGAATAACTGGAAGCAAATTTCTCTCCTCCACCTGTGATTCATCTGAACAACTGCAGCTGAGCTGCTTTTTTGATAGGGATTGGCTATTTTTAGAGTGGCCAGAGTGATTTTTCCATCCACATGTACCTGGGCTGACCGCCGGCCGCCATTTTGCGACTTGTAGTGCTGCAGCAGAAGCTGCCACAGTGTGCATTCCAAAGCTCCAAACAAGTCAGACATCTACACCTGGGATTCAGACCAATAGCGATTTAGCAGCACAGTCCAAGGCTATTTTTTTTAAAGGTTGTGCAGACCATTTTGTGGCACATGTTACTGGGCTGATAGGCGGCGGCCATCTTGGGACTAGTGCTGCAGCACAATCTCTCCCAACGTCCATTAATCACTTGTAATAGTGGTCTGTGCCATAGAAATCCTACATCAGGGACTTGGGTGTGCTTGTGTCACCACTACTAATACCAGTCCACCTGTAATCCATACAGTGAAAAGCCATAAAGTATTCCAGTGAGGGAATTTTTTTTTATTTAAAAAAGGCCAAGTTAGTTTATCTGGCGTTCAATATACTAGATACAGTTAGGCCTGCGTTTCATACATCTGGAATTAGCAAACTAATGTGCTGGGGTTGGGAAAACATATATGTACCCATACTAGAATCTGTCAAAGAAAGCGGTACTCACATATAACAGTCATTCCATCTGTAATCCATACAGTCAAAAGACTGAAAGTATTCCAGTGAGGGAATTTTTTTTATTTAAAAAAGGCCAAGTTAGTTTATCTGGCGTTCAATATACTAGATACAGTTAGGCCTGCGTTTCATACATCTGGAATTAGCAAACTAATGTGCTGGGGTTGGGAAAACATATATGTACCCATACTAGAATCTGTCAAAGAAAGCGGTACTCACATATAACAGTCATTCCATCTGTAATCCATACAGTCAAAAGACTGAAAGTATTCCAGTGAGGGAATTTTTTTTTTATTTAAAAAAGGCCAAGTTAGTTTATCTGGCGTTCAATATACTAGATACAGTTAGGCCTGCGTTTCATACATCTGGAATTAGCAAACTAATGTGCTGGGGTTGGGAAAACATATATGTACCCATACTAGAATCTGTCAAAGAAAGCGGTACTCACATATAACAGTCATTCCATCTGTAATCCATACAGTCAAAAGACTGAAAGTATTCCAGTGAGGGAATTTTTTTTATTTAAAAAAGGCCAAGTTAGTTTATCTGGCGTTCAATATACTAGATACAGTTAGGCCTGCGTTTCATACATCTGGAATTAGCAAACTAATGTGCTGGGGTTGGGAAAACATATATGTACCCATACTAGAATCTGTCAAAGAAAGCGGTACTCACATATAACAGTCATTCCATCTGTAATCCATACAGTCAAAAGACTGAAAGTATTCCAGTGAGGGAATTTTTTTTTTATTTAAAAAAGGCCAAGTTAGTTTATCTGGCGTTCAATATACTAGATACAGTTAGGCTTGCGTTTCATACATCTGGAATTAGCAAACTAATGTGCTGGGGTTGGGAAAACATATATGTACCCATACTAGAATCTGTCAAAGAAAGCGGTACTCACATATAACAGTCATTCCATCTGTAATCCATACAGTCAAAAGACTGAAAGTATTCCAGTGAGGGGATTTTTTTTATTTAAAAAAGGCCAAGTTAGTTTATCTGGCGTTCAATATACTAGATACAGTTAGGCCTGCGTTTCATACATCTGGAATTAGCAAACTAATGTGCTGGGGTTGGGAAAACATATATGTACCCATACTAGAATCTGTCAAAGAAAGCGGTACTCACATATAACAGTCATTCCATTTGTAATCCATACAGTCAAAAGACTGAAAGTATTCCAGTGAGGGGATTTTGCTTATAAAAAATAATATATTTCATTGTGGTGCGAGTTGAATCGCAACAATGAAGAAAAATACTATTAAGGGACGAGGACGCGGTTGTGGTGGTGTCCGTGGAGCCTCTGTTGCTGGTAGAGGACGTGGCCGTTCGGCCCCAGGCGCACACAGTAGGGAACGAACTCCCTCAACTAGCCGGCAGAATGTACCGCAATATCTCGTGGGGCCCAATGCCGCTCTTAGGATGGTAAGGCCTGAGCAGGTACAGGCATTAATCGATTGGGTGGCCGACAGTGCTTCCAGCACGTTCACCACATGGTCTTCCACCCAGTCTTCTGCGGAAAGCGCACAGGTGGCACCTGAAAACCAAGCCCATCAGTCTGTCACATCACCCCCAAGCATATCAGGGAAACGGTCTGAGCCACAAGTTATGCAGCAGTCTCTTCTTCTGTTTGAAGACTCTGCTTCCAGGGTTTCCCAGGGGCGTCCACCTAGCCCTTCCCCAGTGGAGGAAGACATACCATGCACTGACGCACAACCACTTATGTCTCCAGATGAAGAGGACATGGGAATACCACCACAGCAGAGTCACCGACTCTCTGATGATGACGAAACACAGGTGCCCACTGCCGCGTCTTTTTGCAGTGTGCAGACTGAACAGGAGGAGGTCAGGGAGGGAGACTGGGTGGAAGACGATGCAGAGGACGATGAGGTCTTAGACCCCACATGGACTGAAGGTCGTGGCGATGACTTTCACAGTTCAGAGGAAGAGGTAGTGGTGAGACCGAGACAACAGCGAAGCCAAAGAGGGAGCAGGGGGCCAAAGCAGACGAGCCGCCGCCCCCAGAGTTCGCCTGCTACTGGACATCGCCAACAGGGACCCAGCCCCACAAAGGCAGCTTCAAAGAGTTCCCTGGCATGGCACTTCTTTAAACAATGTCCTACCGACAAGACCCGAGTGACTTGCACGCTCTGCCATCAGAGCCTGAGGCGAGGCATTAACGTTCTGAACCTCAGCACAACCTGCATGACCAGGCATCTACATGCAAAGCATGAACTGCAGTGGGGTACACACCTTAAAAACCAGGCACTCGCTGAGGCTCCCCCTGCTCCCTCTACAGCTGCTGCCTCGGCTTCCGCCTCGAGAGGAATGTTGCCACCTGCCGAGCAGCAAACAGAGGATGTGCCACCGACACCACCACCACCGCCACCGTCAACTAGCGTCTCCACTATATCACACAGCAGCGTTCAGCTCTCAATATCTCAAACCTTAGAGAGGAAGCGCAAATTCCCCCCGAGTCACCCTCGAGCCCTTGGCCTGAACGCCAGCATTTCTAAACTGCTGGCCTTTGAAATGCTGTCATTCCGGCTGGTGGACACAGACAGCTTCAAACAGCTGATGGCCATGGCTGTCCCGCAGTATGTGGTTCCCAGCCGCCACTACTTCTCCAAGACAGCCGTGCCTTCCCTGCACATGCAAGTGTCCGATAAAATCAAGTGTGCACTGCGCAACGCCATTTGTGGCAAGGTCCACCTAACCACAGATACGTGGACCAGTAAGCACGGCCAGGGACGCTATATCTCACTAACTGCACACTGGATGAATGTAGTGGTGGCTGGGCCCCCGGCGGACAGTTCCTTGGCGCACGTCCTTCCGCCCCCTAGGATCGCAGGGCATCATTCTCTGCCTCCTGTAGCCTCCTCCTCCTACTCGGCTTCCTCCTCCACTGCTTCCAACAGCTCATCCGGTCAGCCACACACCTTCACCACCAACTTCAGCACAGCCCGGGGTAAACGTCAGCAGGCCATTCTGAAACTCATATGTTTGGGGGACAGGCCCCACAGCGCAAAGGAGTTGTGGCGGGGTATTGAACAACAGACCGACGAGTGGTTTCTGCCGGTGGGCCTCAAGCCAGGCCTGGTGGTATGCGATAATGGGCGAAATCTCGTGGCAGCTCTGGGACTAGCCGGTTTGACGCACATCCCTTGCCTGGCGCATGTGCTGAACTTGGTGGTGCAGAGGTTCATTCACCACTACCCCAACATGTCAGAGCTGCTGCATAAAGTGCGGGCCGTCTGTGCGCGCTTCCGCCGTTCACATCCTGCCGCTGCTCGCCTGTCTGCGCTACAGCGGAACTTCGGCCTTCCCGCTCACCGCCTCATATGCGACGTGCCCACCCGGTGGAACTCCACCTTGCACATGCTGTAGAGACTATGCGAGCAGCAGCAGGCCATAGTGGAGTTTCAGCTGCAGCACGCTCGCGTCAGTCGTACTGCCGAACAGCACCACTTCACCACCAATGATTGGGCCTCCATGCGAGACCTGTGTGCCCTGCTGCGCTGTTTCGAGTACTCCACCAACATGGCCAGTGGCGATGACACTGTTATCAGCGTTACAATACCACTTCTATGTCTCCTTGAGAAAACACTTAGGGCAATGATGTTAGAGGAGGTGGCCCAGGTGGTGGAGGAGGAGGAGGATGAGGGCTCGTTTCTAACACTTTCGGGCCAGTCTGTTCGAAGTGGCTCAGAGGGAGGTTTGTTTAAGCAGCAGAGGACAGGTTCACAAGTCGCCAGCCAAGGCACTGTACTGGAGGACGAGGAGGATGAGGAGGAGGAGGTGGAGGGGGACGAGGATGACGCAAGTTCACAGCGGGGTGGCAGCCCAGGCCCATCACTGGTGCGTGGCTGGGGGGATACGGTGGACGATGACGATACGCCTCCCACAGAGGACAGCTTGTCCTTACCCATGGGTAGCCTGGCCCACATGAGCGAATATATGCTCCAATGCCTGCGCAACGACAGCAGAGTTGCCCACGTTTTAACGTGTGCAGACTACTGGGTGGCCACCCTGCTGGATCCCCGGTAAAAAGACAATGTGCCTACTTTAATTCCTGAACTGGAGCGCGACCGTAAGATGCGCGAGTACAAGCGCACGCTGATAGAGGCGCTCTTGAGAGCATTCCCACATGTCACAGGGGAACAGGTGGAAGGTGAAGGCAGAGGAGTGGCAAGAGGTCGCCAACGCAGCTGTGTCACGGCCAGCTCATCTGAGGGCAGGGTTAGCATGGCAGAAATGTGGAAAAGTTTTGTCTCCACGCCACAGCTATCTGCACCGACACCTGATACGGAACGTGTTAGCAGGAGGCAGCATTTCACTAACATGGTTGAACAGTATGTCTGCACACCCCTCCACATCCTGACGGATGGTTCGGCCCCATTCAACTACTGGGTTTCGAAATTGTCCACGTGGCCAGAGTTAGCATGTTATGCCTTGGAGGTGCTTTCCTGCCCGGCGGCCAGCGTTTTATCTGAACGCGTATTCAGCACGGCAGGGGGCGTCATTACTGACAAGCGCAGCCGCCTGTCCACAGCCAACGTGGACAAGCTGACCTTCATAAAGATGAACCAGGCATGGATCCCACAGGACCTGTCCCTCCCTTGTGCAGAGTAGTCCTTATTAACTGCCTAAAACATGTCTTGTTGTGCTACGGGCCACTTCTTTATTTGATACAAATTTTATGAAACCCACAGTTGAATGAAACTCTTCTCTGTCTGGGCGCCGGGGCCTAACCAGATGAAAGTGGCCGGTTAAACTAACGGGTGACATGAAGCCATAACCTCTGCCATGCTACCTCTGTCTTCTGTCTGGGTGCTGAGGCCTAAGTCAAATAAAGCGGTCTTCTGCTGTGCTGGGGGATATGAAGCTAATCTCTGACCTCTCTCCTCTGTCTGGGTCCAAAGGCCTAAATCACTGAAAGAGGCCTTCTCCTGTGGTGTGTGATATGATGCCAGAATATGTGCTGTGGGGCCTCTCTCCTCTTCCTGGGTGCAGGGGTCAAATAAACTAAATTGTGGCCTACTCCTGTGATGGTTGATATGATGCCTGATTCTCTGATGTGGAACCTCTCTCCTCTGTTTGGGTGAAGGGGTCAAAGTAACTAAATGGTGGCTTCTCCTGTGGTGGCTGATATGATGCCAGAATATGTGCTGTGGTGCCTCTCTCCTCTTCCTGGGTGCGGGGGTCAAAGTAACTCAATGGTGGCTTCTCCTGTGGTGGTTGATATGATGCCTGATTCTCTGCTTTGAAACCTCTCTCCTCCATCTGGGTGTAGGGGTCAAAGTCTTTCAAAGTCGCCTTCTCCTGTGCTGATTGATATAAAGCTGATGGTTGTGCCATCTGACATGGTTGCCAGGGTCTGATTCAATGGGGGCCTACTCCTGTGGTGGGTGATCTAAATGCCTGATTCTCTGCTGTGAAACCTCTCTCCTCCGTCTGGGTGTAGGGGTCAAAGTCTTTCAAAGTCGCCTTCTCCTGTGCTGATTGATATGAAGCTGATGGTTGTGCCATCTGACATGGTTGCCGGGGTCCCATTAAATTGGGGCCTACTCCTGTGGTGGGTGATCTAAATGCCTGATTCTCTGCTTTGATACTTCTCTTCTCCGTCCGGGTGTAGGGGTCAAAGTCTGTCAAAGTCGCCTTCTCCTGTGCTGATTGATATAAAGCTTATGCTTGTGCCATCTGACATGGTTGCCGGGGTCTGATTCAATGGTGGCCTACTCCTGTGGTGGGTGATCTAAATGCCTGATTCTCTGCTGTGTAACCTCTCTCCTCCGTCTGGGTGTAGGGGTCAAAGTAACTAAATGGTGGCCTACTCCTGTGGTGGGTGATATGATGCCTGGTTCTCTGCTGTGGGACCTCTCTCCTTTGTCTGGGTGCTGTGGTCAAAATAATAGTAAGTGACCTTCTCCATTGGTGGGTGACTTGAAGCCTGATTCTGTGCTATGGGACCTCACTCCAATTAATATTGTTTAATTTTTATTTATTTTATGTTAACTCATCATTTCCCTATCTACATTTGTTTGCAGGGGATTTAACTACATTTTGCTGCCTTTTGCAGCCCTCTAGCCCTTTCCGGGTGTGTTTTACAGCCTTTTTAGTGCCCAAAAGTTCGGGTCCCCATTGACTTCTATGGGGTTCGGGTTCGGGATGAAGTTCGGGTCGAGTTCGGATCCCGAACCCGAACATTTTTCGAAAGTTCGGCCGAACTCGTCGAACCCGAACATCCAGGTGTTCGCTCAACTCTACTTATTTCCTTTGAGATGCTCTAAGATAGCATCTCTCAGAAAACCTTCAAACAGTTTACCCACAACAGATGTTAAACTTACCGGCCTATAGCTTCTAGGCTCTGTTTTTGGACCCTTTTTGAATATTGGCACCACATTTGCCATGCGTCAATCCTGTGGGACATTCCCTGTCAGTATAGAGTCAGCAAATATCAGAAATAAGGGTCTGACTATGACATTACTTAATTCCCTTAGCATATGGGGGTGTATGCCATCCGGTCCTGGCGATTTTTCTATTTTAATCTTTTTAAGTCGCTGATGTACTTCTTCCTGGGTCAGACAGGACACTTTTAATGGGGAATTTATTTTTACATTCTGCATGTCATCTGACAGTTTATTTTCCTCAGTGAATACATTGGAGAAAAAAAATATTTAACAGCTTTGCTTTCTCCTCGTCGCTCTCTGCGACTCTCCCCTCATTACTTTTTAAAGGGCCGACACCTTCAGATTTATACTTTTTAACATTTATATAATTGAAGAACATTTTAGGGTTAGTTTTACTCTCTTTGGCAATTAATCTCTCGGTCTCTAGTTTGGCCGCTTTTATTTGTTTTTTACATGTTCTATTTTTTTCCTTATAGTTTTTCAGTGCTTCCTCGCTACCCTCCTGTTTTAGTGTTTTATATGCTTTCTTTTTGTCATTTATTGCTTTCTTTACAGTTCTATTTATCCACATTGGTTTCTTTTTGTTCCTTAACCTTTTATTCCCATACGGTATTTGCCTCTCACAATGAGATTTTAGGATGTTTTAAAAGATATCCCATTTTGTGGCTGTATTTTTATTTTTGAGGACTTTGTCCCAGTTAGTTAAGCCTATGGCCTCTCTTAGTTGGCTAAATTTAGCTATTTTGAAGTTTAGTATTTTTGTTCCTCCCTTTAGAAACGCTCTTTTGAATGATAATTGGAAGGTTATTACTTTATGGTCACTATTTCCCAGGTGTCCACCAACCTGCACGTCTGTTGTTCTGTCAGGCCTATTGTTTAATACTAAGTCCAGTATGGCCGTCCCTCTAGTCGGGTCCTGAACCAGTTGGGAAAGGTAATTGTCTTTGGTTATTGCCAAGAACCTGTTTACTTTATTAGATATACAAGTTTCAGTTTCCCAGTCTATATCTGGGTAGTTGAAGTCCCCCATAATAAACACCTCATTATGATTTGCCGCCTCGTCCATCTCGTTTAGTAGTAGATTTTCTGTGGACTCTGGTATATTAGGTGGTTTATAGTAAACTCCTATTAGTAATTTATTCTTCTTTTTAGCTCCATGTATCTCTACCCACAGTGACTCCACATGTTAATTTCCCTCACTTATATCTTCACGGAGTGTGGGCTTTAGACAGGACTTTACATAAAGGCAAACCCCTCCCCCTCTCCGGTTTTGACGATCCTTTCTAAACAGACTGTAACCTTGTACATTAACTGCCCAGTCATAGCTATCATCCAGCCATGTCTCAGTTATTCCCACTATGTCATAGTTCTCCTCACACATCACTAATTCCAGTTCCCCAGTTTCATTAGTCAGGCTTCTGGCATTAGTATACATACATTTGAGAGGTTTATGTATATTTTTTACCCTACACCTTTCCTTCTGAACTGTTCTAGTCCCTCCTTCCATTCCTCCCCCAGTCCCACTACCTTGTCCCCGGTCTCTATCTGCACTATCTTCCCCTCCTATTGTGTAATTACCCTCCCCCCCAGTCCCTAGTTTAAACACTCCTCCAACCTTCTAGCCATCTTTCTCCCCAGCACAGCTGCCCCTTCCCCATTGAGGTGCAGCCCGTCCCTACGATAGAGCCTGTAGCCGCTAGAGAAGTCGGCCCAGTTCTCCAGGAACCCAAACCCATCCTTCCTACACCAGTTCTTGAGCCACTTGTTAATCTCCCTAATCTCCCACTGACTTTCTTGTGTGGCTCGTGGTACAGGCAGTATTTTGGAAAATACTACCTTTGAGGTCCTTGCCCTAAGCTTTCGACCTAAATCCCTGAAATCATTTTTAAGGACTCTCCACCTACCTCTAACTTTGTCATTGGTTCCGATATGGACCATGACCACTAGATCTTCTCCAGCCCCTCCCAGTAATTTGTCAACCCGATCCACGATGTGTTGAACTCTAGCGCCAGGAAGACAGCACACTGTTCGGCGATCACGGTCTTTGTGACAGATTTCCCTATCTGTTCCCCTAATAATGGAGTCTCCCACTACCAGCACCTGTCTGGCCTGCCCTGCTCTCCTGGTCCCCTGCTTACTGGAGCTGACATTCCCCTGACTGGCAGAGGAAGTGTCCGGCTGCAGCAGTGCCGTCCCTGGACTGACATCCCCCTCATCTGCCAAACGTGCAAACTTGTTGGGGTGTGTCAGATCAGGGCTAGCCTCCCTGGCACTCTTTCCTCTACCCCGCTTTCTAACTGTTACCCAGCTAGCTACCTCACTATCCTCAGCCTCCTCTCTGTCACCCTCCCCCTCATCTACCCCAAAGAGTGCTTGCTCGGTGAGAAGCAAACTCTTTTGCAAATTGTCAATGCCTCTCAGTGTTGCAACTTGCCCATTTAGAGACTCGATTAGCGATTCCGAACGGATAATTTGCTCACATCTTGAACAAAGATATACACCCTTGAACGGCTGTTCCAGGACTGCATACATCATGCAAGATGTGCACTGGACTGCGCTGTCAATTGTGCAACACATACTAAATGGGGATTACAACAGTAAAAAAGTAAAACAGTTAATATGATTTAGAATTAGATCCTGTCTGGTGTAGTTGAAGGACTACCTAGAATTAAGCCAACAACACACAAGGAAATTATATCCAACCTTAGTTTCCAACTCCTTTTCCTAAACTCCTTTTTTTAAATTTTACTTAATAAGAAGCCCACTTAGTAGAGCAAGCCTCAGGAAGAGCAAGCTCTAGAGAGTCTAGTGGGTCAATTTATAGCACCTGGTTGCCCAGGCCACTCCCCTTAATCAAGCAGAGAAAAAAAATGGGTTTAAATGGCAACACCCAGCGATCATCTAACCGAGAATTGGCCCTTGTAAAGGGCACTATATTAACTCTTGAGAAGGTCATGACATAAAGGCAACTTAGATAGCGGATGGTCCAATATTTAAATGCCTTAAATTGTGAAAGTAAACAGTTGCAGACAATGGCTGTAGTCCTGTCAAGCCTATTTGTCACAATGTCAGGAAAATAAATGAGAATGGGGAGACACAATGAGAACAGACAGGTTGAGTTCAATGTGTTTGCTCTTTTTTATTACCTTTTTGCAGCGCCTAATGAAGACCCAAGGGTTTCCCAAGTATTGAACATTACATTCATGAAGTAGTGCTTGACCCCAGGATTAAGCGGCATTTACATTCTTTCCATCTAACAGCATGGTTGCGAACAATTGAAAATAAGTCATTTTGAATGTCAGAGATCTTGCTGCCCAACAAAGAGATTTTTTTTTGTCTTATTTGAGCGTAATGTAAGAGAGAGTCTACAAAACTCGTTTACCAAAAAAGACAATAAAGAGCTTATTGTGCTAGTCAAGAAGATACTACTGTTTGGCTCATGTGGAGAAATGAATGATCTTTATCAAGTTACTTCTTAATTCCAACCCATTGTTCCTATGCCACATTAGGGCATATGAACATCATAGAGGGGGATACCTCTCTGAGCCGGAACAGACAGAAAGAGCAGAGCCATAAACATGCGGGCTTGAGCTGTCCACGTATTTCATGACCGGCCATTAATCTGCCAGTGCTACTGCAAGAAAAGTGAATGACCAAAGAAGACCCACCTTGCCAAAATCAGCTGCATAATAAATGTTTTATGCTGTTTGCCTGTACCTGGAGTTGTCCAACTCCTCCATGCAGGCATGAATGCTTTATCACTCAATAGGCTGCTCCCTCTCTCTGCCAACCCTCCAGATCTAAGGCTTCTTTTCCTGCTGTCAGTGGCAGGCCTGGATGCCAGTGCCCCACATGCATTTCTAAGCCTTCCATTCTCATGCAGATACTGTATTAGGAAAAATGGGAGACATTGCATAGCAGCAAGCCAGACTTCAGTAATATTTCAGCTAGGAGTATGTGGTCTTCACATCAACCAATACTGGAACAATGATGCAGGGTTTGGGGGAAAGCTAATCACATGAAGGTACATTTACTGTCTACTGCATAAAAAGTTGGCAGCAAAAAAGAACCAAGGAGAAGACTAGCAGATGGTGGAACTCTTGGGTAGTACAGAAGAGGGGGGGGGGGCATTTATTGCATGGGGTCTTATGGCAAAAAGCTAACTAATAAAGATACCTTGGGGAAGATTTATCAAACTAGTGTAAAGTAGAACTGGCTTAGGTGTCCATAGCAACCAATCACATTCCACCATTCATTTTCCAATGGCGCTGTGAAAAATGAAAGGTGGAATCTGATTGGTTGATATGGGCAACAAAGCCAGTTCTTCTTTACATCAGTTTAACACATTTCTGTGGCCAGATGGGTTATATATTGACCATTTTATTAATAGGGTATGGGCTCGCAGAACGATGGAGTAGTTCATTAATTGATTTGCACCAAATTTTGCCATTAAAAAAATCTCAGTTATGGCACACTTCAAAATATTGCCCAGGTTTCTAGTCATAAACTAGTGCAAAAAGCACAGCAAATCTACACCTCCTTAAAACAGGTGTAGACATTATTTTCTGGCTTAAAGATATTGGCCCATCTGGGACATTGATAGCACATCCCTAGGGTATGTCATAAATCTCAGACCCGCTACTCTATAGAGAATGGGCCCCTGATGTGAAGGCCAGTATACTTGGCTATATTCGTCAACCCCATAGCAGTCAACGGAGAGTGCACTGTGCAAGCATGGCCACTTCTCCATTCACAGCTATGGGACTGCCAGAAATAGCCAAGTCAGCATTTGGATATATTCAGAACTCCCATAGCAGTGAATGGGCGGCTTCAGGGGTCCTGTTATGGGATACGCACCAACCTAACATTGATATGCCATCAATGTACCAGATGGGAAATCCCCTGTAAAGACAATGCATTGTACTCCAACACACTTAAGTTTAAGATTAGAGAATGACATGCTAGTCTCCATATATCTCCCCTTTTGTTTCTTTCCTATTATCTTCCAGCAAACATCTGATGGCAGCAATTTTAACAACCACTGAAAACACCACAGAAAGCCAACATAAAGGTGATGAACACCTGTGGGGGCATTTTTTTTATTATTGCATTGTACTCATTTTGAGCTAAAAATTTTTTTTTAATTGAGCCCCTTTCTCTCGACATCCTAGAGATTCTCTAGAAGCAGACACTGAATTTTGTCAGGCAGCTCAGCTGATGGCTCCTTATCTCTGACGTCCAAAATACTTATTATAGCTCAATTATTATCTTACTGATAAGAATGCGGCTTAAGTAAGTGTTTATGACCTTTTAGTAATTTAGAGATGAGGTTTATTAGATGAGCAGCACAAAGTGAATGTGAAAGCACAATTCACACAGCTAGACAAACACTTTATCCTTTAGTGATAGAATGGATCAATATTTTTTTAATAAAGACCAATTGAAAAAATTCCCCCCCCCCCAAAAAAACTAGTAAAACACAATCATAAAAAAATGCTCCGAAGGTTTACATAGCCTTTTCACTGTGACTGGAATTTGAAAGTTCTATGCTAGAAAATTTGTGTAAAAAAATTAAAAAGTTTTGTATCCAAAATTTAATTTTTTTCTCTATTTTATGCCACCTCCATGGATCTCCTAGAGATGCACCAAAATTATTAAGTGGCATGAGCCTTTTATTAATTTTTGCACATTGCTCTACCCTTGTGTAAATTTAAGATGGATTCTCAGAATAGGCTATTATTATATGATTGGTGGGTGAGCACCGACACCGGGTACTGCAGTTCCTATTCCGCATACTGACCTTGTAATTGGCTGTGTGATTTTTCTATTTTTTTTTCTAACCTGCTTCTACTTTCTATATCAATGTTCTTGTTTTGACTCTTTTGGCCTATTTGAAGATCGCTTCTTCTATGTCCTTGATAGTTGTCCATTATGGCTAATGTTCTGTTTGCCATGGGTCTAGTTCCTGTTCAAGTTCCCATCCAATACTGCTTTGCCTGTTTATTTTCCTCCTGTTATTGGTGAGCTAAAGTTGATACCCATTACCTGTGGTTAAGCAGTTAAGTACATTTTTGTATGAGACTTTGGTGTAAACTGGCCACATCTCTGTTCCACTACCAAATTTTGGTTTCTTTAACCCAATGGAGGACTTTTCTTTGACTGTCCACATATCCCATGAGAAATAAACTCAAGTGGCAAGTGATTGACTCTCAAAATAAGGGTTGACTTCTGCTAGACCTTTGAGATAAAGGATCTTCAGTCTGACTATGTTATGTTTCTCCATGGGTCTTTTTCTGATAAAATTATATACTGTATGCAACAAAGAAATGGTACAGTTTACCCAATTAGTGTCTTCACGTGGCCTGCAGATGGGGTCTGCATGCTGCTAGCGGTACAACAAGCTGTGTAAACATCCAGGAGTAATATAAGCGGATTGTTCAGCACCACACGATCCAGATATTTTATGCAAATCTTCATGCTAAAACACCACTTTCAGCATTTACAGGCATCTACGCATTTGTAGCTCATAGCTTAAAGCTTATTAGTTCGAAACGTATAAGCAGACTGTGATGCTGATATGATGTTAAACATACAGATTTGAATAAAATATCTGGACTTCAATCTTGTGGCATTGGATCCTCCACTTAAAATGCTATCTACTGCTATCATTTATAATAATAACATTAACTCCTGGACAACATGTGCCATACATGTACCGTGCATTGTTGCCTCTTTGAAAATGGCACAGAGCTGGTGTCATACCCGCCTGGTGCCTACTGTTTAAACCTAATGTCTGTGATCAGTGATAATGTTGGTCACAGATATTTAACCCCTCAAATGTCTTGGCTACCTTGTGACCATGGCATCTGATGCAGCTTTCCCCACATGGAGATCAGGAAAGCCGTTCATTCTCTCTAATAGCCTGGACCACTCTGAAGAGTTATTACAGCTGTAGATCTTATGGAAGCCTGCCTACACTAATTCATTGCAGTGTATGGAAGAAGTGACCTGAAGATAGAACAGACAAGCACTCTAGGAAGGGCTTAAAAAAGTTTTTAAAAAAAAGTATAAAAAAATAGATAAAAATTCACTCCCCTTTCCCCATAATAAAAATTAACAATTAAAAAATAAAGATCATATACTCTTGTAAGTCCTAAAATGCCTAGAATATTTAAATATAAACTTCAATAAAAAAAATCAAAATGGCAAATTTGCATTTTTTTCGTTCCAATAAAAACTATGGATTGCCTTGCAATAATGAGCACTAAAACAGCTCTGTAGGTAAAATAAAAAAAAAAGTTATGGAGATCAGAATATGGTGATGCAAGAAAAAAAAGAGAAAAAAAGTTTTATGTGATATTGCTATAATCTAACATGGAGAATGAAGTGAACATGAGAGTTTTACAGAATAGGGAAGACCGTAAAAATGAAACAAATTAAAACTATAGGGCAATTGTTTTTTTCTAAATTTTTTTTTTTCAAAGCCCCCCATTTGGAAGCTTCTCATTACAATGTTCACAATATAACTAGAGATGTCCCGAACTATTCGCCGGCGAACAGTTCCCGGCGAACATAGCTTGTTCGCGTTCGCCGCGACATATGCGATGTTCGGTCCGCCCCCTATTTGTCATCATTGTGTAAACTTTGACCCTGTACCTCACAGTCAGCAGACACATTCCAGCCAATCAGCATCATACCTCCCTCCCAGACCCTCCCATCTCCTGGACAGCATCCATTTTAGATTAATTCGGAAGCTGCAGTCTTAGTGAGGAGGGACAGTGTAGCTGCTGCTGATTTAATAGGGAAATCGATAGCTAGGCTAGTGTATTCAGTGTCCACTACAGTCCTGAAAGACTCATCTGATCTCTGCTGTAAGGACAGCACCCCAAAAAGCCCTTTTTAGGGCTAGAACATCAGTAGCTTGCATTTAAAAAAAAACAAAAAACTTTTTTGACTGTAATATAATAGCAGTCAGTTGCCTGCACGCGCGTGTGTTTCATGCCCTGCAAGTGCACAGTGTCACCAGCGCAACTCATATCTGGTGTAACAGTAGATTACATTTAAAGAAAAACAACAATTTTGACTGTGAATAAATAGCAGTCAGTTGCCTGCACGTGTTTGTGTGTTTAAGGCCCAGCTGCAAGTGCATAGTGTCACCAGCGCAACTCATATCTGGTGCCACAGTAGCTTGCACACATAGTACAACTAAACAAATCTAAAAAAAATGACAGGCAGAGGCAGGCCACCCCGCAGGGGCCGTCGTGGTCGTGGTGCTGTGTTTCCCTTTGGCCCTAGAATAATGCCCAGTGTTCAGAGGCCACGTACCCTGAACTAGAAAAGTTCTGAGGACATAGTTGACTGGCTAACACAGGACACCCTATCTTCTACAGCTTCCGCTCGGAACCTTGACGCACCATCCTCCTCCAGCTTAGCTTCGGGCACCTCTCAAGTTACCACTCGCCACCACCACCTGCCGCCACCACCAACACTAGCACCACAGCCGCTTCACTTGATCTGTCAGAGGAGTTATTTACACATCAGTTGGAAGAAATGAGTGATGCGCAACCATTATTGATAGAGGATATAGATAACAGGGATATGTCTCAGTCAGGCAGCATTACTCACATGGACGTATGGTGTGATGATAATGATGTTGTACCCGCTGCTGCTTCCTTTGCTGAGTTGTCAGATACAAGTGAAGCGGTTGATGATGACGATGTGTCCGTGGATGTCACGTGGGTGCCCGCTCGTAGAGAAGAAGAACAGGGGGAAAGTTCAGATGGGGAGACAGAGAGGAGGAGGAGACGAGTTGGAAGCAGGGGGAGGTCGCCGCAAGGAGCTAGTGGCACAGTCAGACAGCATGTATCGGCACCCAGGGTCAGCCAGACAGCACGCCAATCAACGCATGCTGTTGCCACCACCAGAATGCCGTCATTGCAGAGATCAGCAGTGTGGCATTTTTTGTGTGTGTCTGCCTCTGACAACAGCGATGCCATTTGCAACCTGTGCCAAAATAAACTAAGTTGTGGAAAGTCCAACACCCACCTAGGTACAACTGATTTGCGAAGGCACATGATCGCACATCACAAATGCCTATGGGATCAACACATGAGTACAAGCAGCACACAAACTCAAAGCCGCCATCCTCCTCCTGGTCCAGCATCTTCAGCCACGTCAACCACTGTTTTCCTCCTTGCCCCCTCTCAACCATCCGCCACTCCGTCTCTCGCCTTGAGCAGTTCCTGCTCATCTGCCCACAGTCAGGTGTCTGTCAAGGACATGTTTGAGCGTAAGAAGCCAATGTCACAAAGTCACCCCCTTGCCCAGCGTCTGACAGCTGGCTTGTCAGAACTCTTAGCCCACCAGCTTTTACCATACAAGCTGGTGGAGTCTGAGGCCTTCAAAAAATTTGTAGCTATTGGGACACCGCAGTGTAAGGTACCTGTCACGGCCATGCCCATGACCGTGACTCCTTTACCGCATGCAGTTGCCTGCGGTTTTGTATGGGTGTTCAACCACGGGTGAGGGCCGCTTGTCTGTGGCCTCACTTGTGGTTGCCGCGGGCAACCAGTGTTGTATTTTGCAGCAGAGCAGCCTGAGCGTCGCTAGGCAGCTTGCTGCCCTGGCATGCGGTCACACCTAGCAACCTTTATGTTAGGTGTGTGTATGTTATGCACGTTGTATGTATTGTGTGCACTTCCCATTTATGTGTCTTTCCCTTCTGTGGTACTGGAAGGGTTAACTTCCTTCCCAGTGTGTGTGTGATGTCACTGGGTGTGTCCAACCCTTGGGTGTGGCCACTTGGGCCTATATAGACCCTCTCTCTAGCATGGCTCAGTAGGTTGCTTCAGTCTTGCTAGCTGAAGCAGCCTCCTGTGTTTTCCATCCGTTTGTGAGAGCCACCACTGTGATCATAGTTTATGTTTATGTTTTCCTGTACTATTTAGTGCTGCCATGTATCTGGGTTCCGGTGTGTGGATGAGTTTGTGCTGACGTCTGGCTGCTATTTGTGGACTTCAGCTTTCCTGCACACGGATCCAGTCAGCAGGGCTGTGGCAGGTGGCTGGAACTAGTGCAGCACCTGCCATATACATAGGCTGTTTATGTTTCCCCTTTTCCAGCAGCTTGGCCGTTGAGACTCCTGCTCCTCCGTGCTTAGGAGGAGTGGGTTGTCTTACTCAGCTCCTAGCTTAGGGCCATCTTGAGGGCTAGCAGGGACTTCTAGGTTCCGGAGCATGAGCCCTCCTACCATCAAGGTCGGCCCATGCAGCTAGGAGTCAGGGTCAGGTTAGGGATGCGTTTAGGAGGTGACCTGCTCCCTAATCCTGTCTTCTTGGTCAAGCAGCCATAACACCACCTGGCTCCACACGGCTGAGGATTTCCCCCATCCTCAGCCGTGACAGTATGACCACAGAGGCTTCTCGCGTGGCGTTCCCTCGAAAGAGGGTAAAGCATGCACCGCTATCTGCGGATGGGGTGCATGCGCGTTCTCCGGAGGGAGAGCGTTATGGGGCTTTCACCATTTACGGCGCGGTGAGTGGCATTCCCCGCCATTCCTTGCTCACCGTTGTCCGTGTTGGTGTCCCCTTTTGTTTGTCTTTCCCCTCCCCCCCCTCCCATTGTTTCTTATGCCTCACCAACTTTCCCCTTTTGTTGTTGGGAGGGGCTTTGAGGGGTGGGAGTATGTTCCCTCGAAAGAGGGTGTAGCATGTACTGCCGTCTGCTGATGGGGTGCATGCGCGCTCTTCGGAGGGAGAGCGTTCTGGGGGTTTCGCCACTTTCTCACCGTGTTCGTTTGGCGTCCCCTGATATTTTTATCCCCTCACCTTGGTGTTTTTTGGTGTAGGGCTGCACACCTTAGAAAGAGGGTGCAGCATGCAGAGCCATCTTCTTGTGACCTGCATGCGCGTTCTCCGGAGGGAGAGCGTTCCTGGGGGATCTCTGTTTACGGCACGTTTGGTGGCTTATTCCCCGCCACCTTACCGTCCGTGTTGGTGATCCCTCGTCCCTCTCCATGTTCACATCTCTGGTCGTTTGCTGGCAGCACTCCGTAAGTGGTCCGGCTGCGTGCTGGTTAGGAGGGTCTGCTGGCAGCGACTAGAGTGGGGACGTGAGTGGAGAGTCCCCTCGTCCACTCTCTGTGGTTCCATTCCCTTTTCGCTGGTGCGGGCTGCAGGCCTCGTCGGACTGGCTAGTGTGAGCTGGGAGAGGATGCAGCTGACAGTGACCTCCTGGGAACCATGTCCTGAGAGTGGACGTCTCCTTCTCCCATCCCCTTGTATGAGTTCCTCACCAGTTTCCTTTTTTTTTTGGTGGGGGGGGCTTTGAGGGGTGGGAGTGTCACGGCCATGCCCATGACCGTGACTCCTTTACCGCATGCAGTTGCCTGCGGTTTTGTATGGGTGTTCAACAACGGGTGAGGGCCGCTTGTCTGTGGCCTCACTTGTGGTTGCCGCAGGCAACCAGTGTTGTATTTTGCAGCAGAGCAGCCTGAGCGTCGCTAGGCAGCTTGCTGCCCTGGCATGCGGTCACACCTAGCAACCTTTATGTTAGGTGTGTGTATGTTATGCACGTTGTATGTATTGTGTGCACTTCCCATTTATGTGTCTTTCCCTTCTGTGGTACTGGAAGGGTTAACTTCCTTCCCAGTGTGTGTGTGATGTCACTGGGTGTGTCTAACCCTTGGCTGTGGCCACTTGGGCCTATATAGACCCTCTCTCTAGCAGGGCTCAGTAGGTTGCTTCAGTCTTGCTAGCTGAAGCAGCCTCCTGTGTTTTCCATCCATCTGTGAGAGCCACCACTGTGATCATAGTTTATGTTTATGTTTTCCTGTACTATTTAGTGCTGCCATGTATCTGGGTTCTGGTGTGTGGATGAGTTTGTGCTGACGTCTGGCTGCTATTTGTGGACTTCAGCTTTCCTGCACACGGATCCAGTCAGCAGGGCTGTGGCAGGTGGCTGGAACTAGTGCAGCACCTGCCATATACATAGGCTGTTTATGTTTCCCCTTTTCCAGCAGCTTGGCCGTTGAGACTCCTGCTCCTCCGTGCTTAGGAGGAGTGGGTTGTCTTACTCAGCTCCTAGCTTAGGGCCATCTAGAGGGCTAGCAGGGACTTCTAGGTTCCGGAGCATGAGCCCTCCTACCATCAAGGTCGGCCCATGCAGCTAGGAGTCAGGGTCAGGTTAGGGATGCGTTTAGGAGGTGACCTGCTCCCTAATCCTGTCTTCTTGGTCAAGCAGCCATAACAACACCTGGCTCCACACGGCTGAGGATTTCCCCCATCCTCAGCCGTGACAGTACCCGGCTGAAATTTCTTTGCACAAAAGGCAATTCCCAACCTGTTCTCGATTGTGCAAAAGGAAGTAATGGCATGTCTGGCACACAGTGTTGGGGCAAGGGTCCATCTGACCACTGATACCTGGTCTGCAAAGCACGGTCAGGGTAGGTATATCACGTACACTGCGCATTGGGTAAACCTGCTGACGGCTGCCAAGCATATAATGCGTGGCTCTGCAGAGGAGTTGGTGACACCGCCACGACTTGCAGGCAGGCCTGCTGCCACCTCCTCTATTCCTCCTACTCCATCCTCTTCCATAACCTCCTCGGCTGAGTCCTCTTCTGCTGCTGCGTCTTGCTCCACATCAACGGCACCCCCCCAGCTCCCCAGGGGCTATTCCACATCCCGGATACGACAGTGTCACGCCGTCTTGGGGTTGACTTGCCTGAAAGCAGAGAGTCACACCGGACCAGCACTCCTGTCCACTCTGAACGCACAGGTGGATCAGTGGCTGACTCCGCACCAACTGGAGATCGGCAAAGTGGTGTGTGACAACGGAAGCAATTTGTTGGCGGCATTGAATTTGGGCAAGTTGACACATGTGCCGTGCATGGCACATATGTGTAATCTGATCGTACAACACTTTGTGCATAAGTACCCAGGCTTACAGGACGTCCTCAAGCAGGCCAGGAAGGTGTGTGGCCATTTCAGGTGTTCCTACACGGCCATGGTGCATTTTTCTGATATCCAGCGGCAAAACAACATGCCAGTGAGGCGCTTTATTTGCGACAGCCCGACACATTGGAATTCAATACTCCTAATGTTCGACCGCCTGCTCCAACAAGAAAAAGCCGTCAATGAGTATTTGTATGACCGGGGTGCTAGGACAGCCTCTGCGGAGCTGGGAATTTTTTTGCCACGTTACTGGACGCTCATGCGCAATGCCTGTAGGCTCATGCATCCTTTTGAGGAGGTGACAAACCTAGTCAGTCACACCGAAGGCACCATCAGCGACATCATCCCATTTTTTTTCTTCCTGGAGCGTGCCCTGCGAAGAGTCCTGGATCAGGCCGTAGATGAGCGTGAAGAGGAAGAGTTGTTGTCACCATCACCACCAGAAACAGCCTTATCAGCATCGCTTGCTGGACCTGCGGCAACGCTGAATGAGGAGTGTGAGGAAGAGGAGTCAGAGGAGGAATGTGGCTTTGAGGAGGAAGACCAACCGTTGTCACCTATCTGGTACCCGTGGTGTTGTACGTGGGTGGGGGGAAGAAAATACCTTCAGTGAGATTACTGAGGACGAGGACGAGGAATGAGTAGCTTGGCATCCAACCTTGTGCAAATGGGTCTTTCATGCTGTCGTGCCTGTTGAGGGATCCTCGAATAAAAAGGCTGAAGGAGAACGACCTGTACTGGATGGCCACGCTACTAGACCCCCGGTATAAGCAGAAAGTGCCTGAAATGTTACCGAATTATCGCAAGTCGGAAAGGATGCAGCAGTTCCAAAATAAATTAAAAAGTATGCTTTACACAGCGTATAAGGGTGATGTCACAGCACAACGGGAATCTAACAGGGGAAGATGTGAAAGTAATCCTCCTTCTACCACGACCAAGCCGGCAAGGACAGGACGCTTTAAAGACTTGTTGTTGATGGAGAACATGCAGAGCTTTTTAAGTCCTACGCATCGCCACAGCCCTTCGGGGTCCACCCTCAGAGAACGACTCGACCGACAAGTAGCAGACTACCTCGCCTTAACTGCAGATATCGACACTCTGAGGAGCGATGAACCCCCTGACTACTGGGTGTGCAGGCTTGACCTGTGGCCTGAGCTATCCCAATTTGCAATAGAACTTCTGGCCTTCTCCGCTTCAAGTGTCCTGTCAGAAAGGACCTTCAGTGCAGCAGAAGGTATTGTCACTGAGAATAGAAGTCGCCTAGGTCAAAAAAGTCTAGATTACCTCACCTTTATTAAGATGAATGAGGCATGGATCCTGAAGGGACTGACAGTGGGCGATACATTCGACAAAAATGGCCTGATGAGATGAGCTAAAAATGGGCTAAAAATGGTCCACACGCTGCTGTAATTTATATCTGAATGCCGGATGACTTGATTGACTTATCCGCCACCAACTAGGGTTCCAGCCGCAATGTTTTAGGGCACTTTCTGCCTGGGAAACATCAATTTTTCTGCGGCTGCAGCAATACCTAATTTTTCAGGCAAAAACAAAAAAAAGGCACATACAGTACAGACCAAAAGTTTGGACACACCTTCTCATTCAAAGAGTATTCTTTATTTTCATGACTATGAAAATTGTCGATTCACACTGAAGGCATCAAAACTATGAATTAACTCATGTGGAATTATATACATAACAAACAAGTGTGAAACAACTGAAAATATGTCATATTCTAGGTTCTTCAAAGTAGCCACCTTTTGCTTTGATTACTGCTTTGCACACTCTTGGCATTCTCTTGATGAGCTTCAAGAGGTAGTCCCCTGAAATGGTTTTCACTTCACAGGTGTGCCCTGTCAGGTTTAATAAGTGGGATTTCTTGCCTTATAAATGGGGTTGGGACCATCAGTTGCGTTGAGGAGAAGTCAGGTGGATACACAGCTGATAGTCCTACTGAATTGACTGTTAGAATTTGTATTATGGCAAGAAAAAGCAGCTAAGAAAAGAAAAACGAGTGGCCATCATTACTTTAAGAAATGAAGGTCAGTCAGTCAGCCGAAAAATTGGGAAAACTTTGAAAGTAAGGGCTATTTGACCATGAAGGAGAGTGATGGGGTGCTGCGCCAGATGACCTGGCCTCCACAGTCACCGGACCTGAACCCAATCGAGATGGTTTGGGGTGAGCGGGACCGCAGAGTGAAAGCAAAAGGGCCAACAAGTGCTAAGCATCTCTGGGAACTCCTTCAAGACTGTTGGAAGACCATTTCAGGGGACTACCTCTTGAAGCTCATCAAGAGAATGCCAAGAGTGTGCAAAGCAGTAATCAAAGCAAAAGGTGGCTACTTTGAAGAACCTAGAATATGACATATTTTCAGTTGTTTCACACTTGTTTGTTATGTATATAATTCCACATGTGTTAATTCATAGTTTTGATGCCTTCATAGTCATACTGTACATGTGTTAATTCACCTTCGTGATCGTTACCTTGTTGTGGTGAAGGGGCTTGCGTATCACAATGAAGCGACCACCTCTATGAGTGTGTTGGCAATGGCAATGTTGGCACACCCCAGATGAGATAAGGTCGTTGCTTCATTGTGAACAGACCAAAAGCGATCAGCTGGATAATTTTGCATAGAAAAAACATTAATTTTCTTTGTGATCATCTAAGGTGATCATTAAAGCCTACTAGGCCAACAATGGGCCCACACTGCAGAATCATTGTTTTCTGGGTCACTTAACTGTCACTGAACTACCTCAGCACGACCATAGGCTTTGAAAAAAAAATATCGCCTGCAATCTCCCGAACGTGCGCACGAGCACAGTCATCACTACACCAAGATTGACGCATAGAGGAATAAAATTTATGTCATGAGTGTGTCAACTATTGACAACTCTTTGCGGTTGTCTAAAATCTATTCCATACACGTCCCCTGATAGGGGACGTAACAGGGATTAAACTAATAGGAATAGTACTACTTAACACACCACTCCTATCTGGTGGCACAGTACATTGCACGGCGCACGCGCAGTGCCCCAAATTGGAAGTAGGAGGACCGCCCAAGCATCTTTTTTCATCTCCCGGTTCCTAAAATCTATTCCATACACGTCCCCTGATAGGGGACGTAACAGGGATTAAACTGATAGGAATAGTACTACTTAAGGCTACTTTCACACCTGCGTTAGGTGCAGATCCGTCTGGTATTTGCACAGACGGATCCGCACCTATAATGAAAACACTTAGGTCCGTTCAGAACGGATCCGTTTGCATTAGCATGAACAAAAAAAAAATTTTTTTTTTTTTTTTTTTTTTGTTCATGATAATGCAAACGGATCCGTTTTGACTTTACATTGAAAGTCAATGGGGGACGGATCCGTTTGAAAATTGAGCCATATAGTGTCAACTTCAAACGGATCCGTCCCCATTGACTTACATTGTAAGTCTGGACGGATCCGTTTGCCTCCGCACGGCCAGGCTGACACCCGAACGCTGCAAGCTGCGTTCAGGTGTCCGCCTGCTGAGCGGAGCGGAGGACAAACGGTGCCAGACTGATGCATTCTGAGCGGATCCGCATCCACTCAGAATGCATTAGGACTGGACGGATCCGTTCGGGGCCGCTTGTGAGAGCCTTCAAACGGAACTCACAAGCGGAGCCCCGAACGCTAGTGTGAAAGTAGCCTTACACACCTTATAATAATAATAATAATACTAGTGGACGTAACAGGGATTAAACTGATAGGAATAGTACTA
>NW_024400160.1:37790-46310 GCF_905171765.1 Bufo bufo
CTCAGAGTTTTTCCACTGTAGCGAACTTCAGTGGTGTTTCTGGTCAATACTCAGACACTGTGTTTCAAGAGAGGTAAGGAATTTGCTAGACACAGGATCTCTATTGTCTGATTGCAAATGAGCATAGGCAAGTAGGTGTTAATTTGCTGTTGGGGGAGGAGCCTTTGTGGGAGGGTGTGTATATAAACCCACACAGTATTAGCTTGCTAATTATAGCTTGCTGCTTCTCCAAGACTGCTTACCAAGAGCTGATTTACAAGAGCATTGAGATATTCAGGAGACCAACTTAGTCTAACTCAGAGTTTTTCCACTGTAGCAGACTTCAGTGGTGTTTCTGGTCAATACTCAGACACTGTGTTTCAAGAGAGGTAAGGAATTTGCTAGACACAGTATCTCTATTGTCTGATTGCAAATGAGCATAGGCAAGTAAGGTGTTAATTGCTGTTGGGGGAGGAGCCTTTGTGGGAGGGTGTGTATATAAACCCACACAGTATTAGCTTGCTAATTATAGCTTGCTGCTTCTCCAAGACTGCTTACCAAGAGCTGATTTACAAGAGCATTGAGATATTCAGGAGACCAACTTAGTCTAACTCAGAGTTTTTCCACTGTAGCAGAACTTCAGTGGTGTTTCTGGTCAATACTCAGACACTGTGTTTCAAGAGAGGTAAGGAATTTGCTAGACACAGGATCTCTATTGTCTGATTGCAAATGAGCATAGGCAAGTAAGGTGTTAATTTGCTGTTGGGGGAGGAGCCTTTGTGGGAGGGTGTGTATATAAACCCACACAGTATTAGCTTGCTAATTATAGCTTGCTGCTTCTCCAAGACTGCTTACCAAGAGCTGATTTACAAGAGCATTGAGATATTCAGGAGACCAACTTAGTCTAACTCAGAGTTTTTCCACTGTAGCAGAACTTCAGTGGTGTTTCTGGTCAATACTCAGACACTGTGTTTCAAGAGAGGTAAGGAATTTGCTAGACACAGGATCTCTATTGTCTGATTGCAAATGAGCATAGGCAAGTAAGGTGTTAATTTGCTGTTGGGGGAGGAGCCTTTGTGGGAGGGTGTGTATATAAACCCACACAGTATTAGCTTGCTAATTATAGCTTGCTGCTTCTCCAAGACTGCTTACCAAGAGCTGATTTACAAGAGCATTGAGATATTCAGGAGACCAACTTAGTCTAACTCAGAGTTTTTCCACTGTAGCAGAACTTCAGTGGTGTTTCTGGTCAATACTCAGACACTGTGTTTCAAGAGAGGTAAGGAATTTGCTAGACACAGGATCTCTATTGTCTGATTGCAAATGAGCATAGGCAAGTAAGGTGTTAATTTGCTGTTGGGGGAGGAGCCTTTGTGGGAGGGTGTGTATATAAACCCACACAGTATTAGCTTGCTAATTATAGCTTGCTGCTTCTCCAAGACTGCTTACCAAGAGCTGATTTACAAGAGCATTGAGATATTCAGGAGACCAACTTAGTCTAACTCAGAGTTTTTCCACTGTAGCAGAACTTCAGTGGTGTTTCTGGTCAATACTCAGACACTGTGTTTCAAGAGAGGTAAGGAATTTGCTAGACACAGGATCTCTATTGTCTGATTGCAAATGAGCATAGGCAAGTAAGGTGTTAATTTGCTGTTGGGGGAGGAGCCTTTGTGGGAGGGTGTGTATATAAACCCACACAGTATTAGCTTGCTAATTATAGCTTGCTGCTTCTCCAAGACTGCTTACCAAGAGCTGATTTACAAGAGCATTGAGATATTCAGGAGACCAACTTAGTCTAACTCAGAGTTTTTCCACTGTAGCAGAACTTCAGTGGTGTTTCTGGTCAATACTCAGACACTGTGTTTCAAGAGAGGTAAGGAATTTGCTAGACACAGGATCTCTATTGTCTGATTGCAAATGAGCATAGGCAAGTAAGGTGTTAATTTGCTGTTGGGGGAGGAGCCTTTGTGGGAGGGTGTGTATATAAACCCACACAGTATTAGCTTGCTAATTATAGCTTGCTGCTTCTCCAAGACTGCTTACCAAGAGCTGATTTACAAGAGCATTGAGATATTCAGGAGACCAACTTAGTCTAACTCAGAGTTTTTCCACTGTAGCAGAACTTCAGTGGTGTTTCTGGTCAATACTCAGACACTGTGTTTCAAGAGAGGTAAGGAATTTGCTAGACACAGGATCTCTATTGTCTGATTGCAAATGAGCATAGGCAAGTAAGGTGTTAATTTGCTGTTGGGGGAGGAGCCTTTGTGGGAGGGTGTGTATATAAACCCACACAGTATTAGCTTGCTAATTATAGCTTGCTGCTTCTCCAAGACTGCTTACCAAGAGCTGATTTACAAGAGCATTGAGATATTCAGGAGACCAACTTAGTCTAACTCAGAGTTTTTCCACTGTAGCAGAACTTCAGTGGTGTTTCTGGTCAATACTCAGACACTGTGTTTCAAGAGAGGTAAGGAATTTGCTAGACACAGGATCTCTATTGTCTGATTGCAAATGAGCATAGGCAAGTAAGGTGTTAATTTGCTGTTGGGGGAGGAGCCTTTGTGGGAGGGTGTGTATATAAACCCACACAGTATTAGCTTGCTAATTATAGCTTGCTGCTTCTCCAAGACTGCTTACCAAGAGCTGATTTACAAGAGCATTGAGATATTCAGGAGACCAACTTAGTCTAACTCAGAGTTTTTCCACTGTAGCAGAACTTCAGTGGTGTTTCTGGTCAATACTCAGACACTGTGTTTCAAGAGAGGTAAGGAATTTGCTAGACACAGGATCTCTATTGTCTGATTGCAAATGAGCATAGGCAAGTAAGGTGTTAATTTGCTGTTGGGGGAGGAGCCTTTGTGGGAGGGTGTGTATATAAACCCACACAGTATTAGCTTGCTAATTATAGCTTGCTGCTTCTCCAAGACTGCTTACCAAGAGCTGATTTACAAGAGCATTGAGATATTCAGGAGACCAACTTAGTCTAACTCAGAGTTTTTCCACTGTAGCAGAACTTCAGTGGTGTTTCTGGTCAATACTCAGACACTGTGTTTCAAGAGAGGTAAGGAATTTGCTAGACACAGGATCTCTATTGTCTGATTGCAAATGAGCATAGGCAAGTAAGGTGTTAATTTGCTGTTGGGGGAGGAGCCTTTGTGGGAGGGTGTGTATATAAACCCACACAGTATTAGCTTGCTAATTATAGCTTGCTGCTTCTCCAAGACTGCTTACCAAGAGCTGATTTACAAGAGCATTGAGATATTCAGGAGACCAACTTAGTCTAACTCAGAGTTTTTCCACTGTAGCAGAACTTCAGTGGTGTTTCTGGTCAATACTCAGACACTGTGTTTCAAGAGAGGTAAGGAATTTGCTAGACACAGGATCTCTATTGTCTGATTGCAAATGAGCATAGGCAAGTAAGGTGTTAATTTGCTGTTGGGGGAGGAGCCTTTGTGGGAGGGTGTGTATATAAACCCACACAGTATTAGCTTGCTAATTATAGCTTGCTGCTTCTCCAAGACTGCTTACCAAGAGCTGATTTACAAGAGCATTGAGATATTCAGGAGACCAACTTAGTCTAACTCAGAGTTTTTCCACTGTAGCAGAACTTCAGTGGTGTTTCTGGTCAATACTCAGACACTGTGTTTCAAGAGAGGTAAGGAATTTGCTAGACACAGGATCTCTATTGTCTGATTGCAAATGAGCATAGGCAAGTAAGGTGTTAATTTGCTGTTGGGGGAGGAGCCTTTGTGGGAGGGTGTGTATATAAACCCACACAGTATTAGCTTGCTAATTATAGCTTGCTGCTTCTCCAAGACTGCTTACCAAGAGCTGATTTACAAGAGCATTGAGATATTCAGGAGACCAACTTAGTCTAACTCAGAGTTTTTCCACTGTAGCAGAACTTCAGTGGTGTTTCTGGTCAATACTCAGACACTGTGTTTCAAGAGAGGTAAGGAATTTGCTAGACACAGGATCTCTATTGTCTGATTGCAAATGAGCATAGGCAAGTAAGGTGTTAATTTGCTGTTGGGGGAGGAGCCTTTGTGGGAGGGTGTGTATATAAACCCACACAGTATTAGCTTGCTAATTATAGCTTGCTGCTTCTCCAAGACTGCTTACCAAGAGCTGATTTACAAGAGCATTGAGATATTCAGGAGACCAACTTAGTCTAACTCAGAGTTTTTCCACTGTAGCAGAACTTCAGTGGTGTTTCTGGTCAATACTCAGACACTGTGTTTCAAGAGAGGTAAGGAATTTGCTAGACACAGGATCTCTATTGTCTGATTGCAAATGAGCATAGGCAAGTAAGGTGTTAATTTGCTGTTGGGGGAGGAGCCTTTGTGGGAGGGTGTGTATATAAACCCACACAGTATTAGCTTGCTAATTATAGCTTGCTGCTTCTCCAAGACTGCTTACCAAGAGCTGATTTACAAGAGCATTGAGATATTCAGGAGACCAACTTAGTCTAACTCAGAGTTTTTCCACTGTAGCAGAACTTCAGTGGTGTTTCTGGTCAATACTCAGACACTGTGTTTCAAGAGAGGTAAGGAATTTGCTAGACACAGGATCTCTATTGTCTGATTGCAAATGAGCATAGGCAAGTAAGGTGTTAATTTGCTGTTGGGGGAGGAGCCTTTGTGGGAGGGTGTGTATATAAACCCACACAGTATTAGCTTGCTAATTATAGCTTGCTGCTTCTCCAAGACTGCTTACCAAGAGCTGATTTACAAGAGCATTGAGATATTCAGGAGACCAACTTAGTCTAACTCAGAGTTTTTCCACTGTAGCAGAACTTCAGTGGTGTTTCTGGTCAATACTCAGACACTGTGTTTCAAGAGAGGTAAGGAATTTGCTAGACACAGGATCTCTATTGTCTGATTGCAAATGAGCATAGGCAAGTAAGGTGTTAATTTGCTGTTGGGGGAGGAGCCTTTGTGGGAGGGTGTGTATATAAACCCACACAGTATTAGCTTGCTAATTATAGCTTGCTGCTTCTCCAAGACTGCTTACCAAGAGCTGATTTACAAGAGCATTGAGATATTCAGGAGACCAACTTAGTCTAACTCAGAGTTTTTCCACTGTAGCAGAACTTCAGTGGTGTTTCTGGTCAATACTCAGACACTGTGTTTCAAGAGAGGTAAGGAATTTGCTAGACACAGGATCTCTATTGTCTGATTGCAAATGAGCATAGGCAAGTAAGGTGTTAATTTGCTGTTGGGGGAGGAGCCTTTGTGGGAGGGTGTGTATATAAACCCACACAGTATTAGCTTGCTAATTATAGCTTGCTGCTTCTCCAAGACTGCTTACCAAGAGCTGATTTACAAGAGCATTGAGATATTCAGGAGACCAACTTAGTCTAACTCAGAGTTTTTCCACTGTAGCAGAACTTCAGTGGTGTTTCTGGTCAATACTCAGACACTGTGTTTCAAGAGAGGTAAGGAATTTGCTAGACACAGGATCTCTATTGTCTGATTGCAAATGAGCATAGGCAAGTAAGGTGTTAATTTGCTGTTGGGGGAGGAGCCTTTGTGGGAGGGTGTGTATATAAACCCACACAGTATTAGCTTGCTAATTATAGCTTGCTGCTTCTCCAAGACTGCTTACCAAGAGCTGATTTACAAGAGCATTGAGATATTCAGGAGACCAACTTAGTCTAACTCAGAGTTTTTCCACTGTAGCAGAACTTCAGTGGTGTTTCTGGTCAATACTCAGACACTGTGTTTCAAGAGAGGTAAGGAATTTGCTAGACACAGGATCTCTATTGTCTGATTGCAAATGAGCATAGGCAAGTAAGGTGTTAATTTGCTGTTGGGGGAGGAGCCTTTGTGGGAGGGTGTGTATATAAACCCACACAGTATTAGCTTGCTAATTATAGCTTGCTGCTTCTCCAAGACTGCTTACCAAGAGCTGATTTACAAGAGCATTGAGATATTCAGGAGATACTCAGGAGGTAATCTGGAGGTGGATACAATCTAAACAAGTAAGAGTTGTTTGTTTAAAATCTTTCCCCTCTTTACAATGGCAGACCTGGTTATGTGCAGGAATTGTTGTGCTTTTATTTCAGGTTCCACTCTTCAGAGGTTTGGATACTGTCTGATCTGTAGACAGCTCTCCATAATGCAGCAGGAAATTACCTTTTTGAAATATGAGGTTTTTAAATTAACCACTAAACAAACTCAGGCTGAGAACATTGCAATGCCACTGCCACAGAGGCCCCCTAGAATAGGGAGATGGGTTACTGTAGGTTCTGGTAGACTGAGAGTTGTGGATAGAAGGCATGTCCCACAGTCTGTGGCTCTCCATAATTCATTTGCAGCACTTTCAGAGTGCAAGAGCAACATGGAGGATGGCTCAAGCACAGTGGGTGAGAAACAATCATCTCCCATGCCTAAAGTATGTAAGACTGCAGCCAAAGACAAAAAGGAGAAGGTGAGGATTGATAGTAAGCAGCTGTTGGTGGGCGATTCCATCATAAGAGGTGTGAAGGTTGAGGAGAATGGTGTTGTGAGATGTCTCCCTGGTGCTACCGCTAGCAGGGATAGACGACGGATCGTTAATATTGTTAGGCAAGCAAAGCAGGAAAGGGAAGTGGATGTTATTCTCCATCTTGGGACAAACGATCTGGCTTGCAATGAGGTTTCAAAGGTGAAAGAAGCTTTTCACACACTTGGAAAGGATATACAGGAGGTTGCATCAACTGTTTCATTCTCTGCAGTTTTGCCTGTGCATAACCTTCAGCATGACAGGAAGATGCGCATTAAGGAATTCAATGTATGGCTTGGTGAATGGTGTCTGAACCAAGGGTTTGGCTTTGTGTCTCATGTTAGCTCTTGTTGGAATGGAAAAGAACTGTACAAGAAAGATGGTTTGCACCTTTCTCTCAAAGGAACGAATGTCCTCGGTGAACAGTTCCAGGTATTTGCTAAGAAGCATTTAAACTAGGAAAGGGGGGCAAAAGAGTGATAATCCAGCAGTCCAACTGCCCCCCGAAACAATGCCAGAAGAGGGCAGTAGCACAAAGGTTAAGAAATGACAAGCTCAGAGTCTTGTCTACAAATGCTCGCAGTCTAGGAAATAAGATCAATGAACTTGAGGCTATAATGGCATCTGAGAATATAGATGTAGTGGCTGTTACTGAGACGTGGTTCAAGGGGAGTAATGACTGGGATATATCAATACCAGGGTTCTCTCTATACAGGAAAGACAGAGAAGGCAAGAAGGGGGGAGGGGTGGCCCTGTATGTGAAAGATAACCTAAAATCTAATTTGATACAAGTTAGTGAGAACAATTTAGAGTCAGTTTGGGTTACCGTGCAGCTTGATAATCATAAGGCAACTCGTGTAGGTGTGATATATAGACCACCTAGCCAAGTCAAAGAATTAGATGATCTACTAGTTGAGGAAATAGCTAAAATGACATTGAAGGGGGAAGTTATCATTATGGGAGACTTCAATCTTCCAGATGTAAACTGGAAAACCAAAATAGCTAGTTCTGCCAGGAGTACAGATATTCTAAATTCCCTACTGGGATTATCTCTACAGCAAGTAGTGGAGGAGCCAACCCGGAAGGAGGCCATTTTAAATTTAGTATTCACAAATGGGAATTTGGTATCTGATATTACTGTAGGGGAAAGCTTGGGATCTAGTGATCACCAGTCAGTGTGGTTTACTATAAGTACAGAGACTGAGTCACACCACACAAAAACAAAAGTTTTAGATTTTAGAAAAACAGACTTTTCTAAAATTAGATTAGTGGTATACAAGTCCCTATCAGACTGGAACAGTTTCATTGGAGTCCAGGAGAAATGGGACTACTTAAAAGTGGCACTATTGAAGGCAACAGAAAATTGCATTAGGCTTGTCAGTAAAAGCAAAAAAAGGAAGAGACCACTGTGGTACTCAGCAGAAGTGGCCAAAATCATTAAAAACAAAAAGATAGCATTTAGGAATTATAAAAAAAAACAAAACGAGGATGACAGACAAATTTATAAGATTAGGCAGAGAGAGGCCAAACAAGTTATAAGAGCTTCCAAAGCACAGGCAGAAGAGAAATTAGCTCAGTCAGGAAAAAAAGGCCAGAAGGCATTCTTCAGATACATAAATGAAAAAAGGAAACTAAAACAAGGAATTACCAAATTAAAAACAAAAGAAGGAATGTATATAGAAGAAGATAAAGAACTAGCTGACTGCCTCAATGAATATTTCTGTTCAGTTTTTACAAAGGAAAATGAAGGAGAAGGACCTCAGTTAGGAAAGAAGACTAATGAATCTTTTGATGCATGTGTCTTTACAGAGGAAGAGGTTCTAAGTCAGCTGTCTAAAATTAATACAAATAAGTCACAGGGGCCTGATGGGATACACCCAAAGCTATTAAAAGAGCTCAGCGTTGAACTAGCAAAACCATTAACAGATTTATTTAACCAATCGCTGGCAACAGGAGTCGTCCCAGAAGATTGGAAATTAGCAAATGTTGTGCCCATTCATAAGAAAGGTAGTAGGGAGGAATCGGGCAACTATAGGCCAGTAAGCCTGACATCAA
>NW_024400161.1:0-46287 GCF_905171765.1 Bufo bufo
TCAGCCACACACCTTCACCACCAACTTCAGCACAGCCCGGGGTAAACGTCAGCAGGCCATTCTGAAACTCATATGTTTGGGGGACAGGCCCCACACCGCACAGGAGTTGTGGCGGGGTATAGAACAACAGACCGACGAGTGGTTGCTGCCGGTGAGCCTCAAGCCCGGCCTGGTGGTGTGCGATAATGGGCGAAATCTCGTTGCAGCTCTGGGACTAGCCGGTTTGACGCACATCCCTTGCCTGGCGCATGTGCTGAATTTGGTGGTGCAGAAGTTCATTCGCAACTACCCCGACATGTCAGAGCTACTGCATAAAGTGCGGGCCGTCTGTTCGCGCTTCCGGCATTCACACCCTGCTGCTGCACGCCTGTCTGCGCTACAGCGTAACTTCGGCCTTCCCGCTCACCGCCTCATATGCGATGTGCCCACCAGGTGGAACTCCACCTTGCACATGCTGGACAGACTGTGCGAGCAGCAGCAGGCCATAGTGGAGTTTCAGCTGCAGCATGCACGGGTCAGTCGCACTGTGGAACAGCACCACTTCACCACCAATGACTGGGCCTCCATGCGAGACCTGTGTGCCCTGTTGCGCTGTTTCGAGTACTCCACCAACATGGCCAGTGGCGATGACGCCATTATCAGCGTTACAATACCACTTCTATGTCTCCTTGAGAAAACACTTAGGGCGATGATGGAAGAGGAGGTGGCCCAGGAGTAAGAGGAGGAAGAGGGGTCATTTTTAGCACTTTCAGGCCAGTCTCTTCGAAGTGACTCAGAGGGAGGTTTTTTGCAACAGCAGAGGCCAGGTACAAATGTGGCCAGACAGGGCCCACTACTGGAGGACGAGGAGGACGAGGATGAGGTGGAGGAGGATGAGGATGAAGCATGTTCACAGCGGGGTGGCACCCAAAGCAGCTCGGGCCCATCACTGGTGCGTGGCTGGGGGGAAACACAGGACGATGACGATACGCCTCCCACAGAGGACAGCTTGTGCTTACCTCTGGGCAGCCTGGCACACATGAGCGACTACATGCTGCAGTGCCTGCGCAATGACAGCAGAGTTGCCCACATTTTAACGTGTGTGGACTACTGGGTTGCCACCCTGCTGGATCCTAGGTACAAAGACAATGTGCCCACCTTACTTCCGACACTGGAGCGTGATAGGAAGATGCGCGAGTACAAGCGCACGTTGGTAGACGCGCTACTGAGAGCATTCCCAAATGTCACAGGGGAACCAGTGGAAGCCCAAGCCGAAGGCAGAGGAGGAGCAAGAGGTCGCCAACGCAGTTGTGTCACGGTCAGCTCCTCTGAGGGCAGGGTTGGCATGGCAGAGATGTGGAAAAGTTTTGTCACCACACCACAGCTAACTGCACCACCACCTGATACGGAACGTGTTAGCAGGAGGCAACATTTCACTAACATGGTGGAACAGTACCTGTGCACACCCCTCCACGTACTGACTGATGGTTCGGCCCCATTCAACTTCTGGGTCTCCAAATTGTCCACGTGGCCAGAGCTAGCCTTTTATGCCTTGGAGGTGCTCGCCTGCCCGGCGGCCAGCGTTTTGTCTGAACGTGTATTCAGCACGGCAGGGGGCGTCATTACAGACAAACGCAGCCGCCTGTCTACAGCCAATGTGGACAAGCTGACGTTCATAACATTGAACCAGGCATGGATCCCACAGGACCTGTCCATCCCTTGTGCAGATTAGACATTAATTACCTCCCCTTAACAATATATTATTGTACTCCAGGGCACTTCCTCATTCAATCCTATTTTTATTTTCATTTTACCATTATATTGCGGGGCAACCCAAAGTTGAATGAACCTCTCCTCTGTCTGGGTGCCGGGGCCTAAATGTGTGACAGTGGCCTGTTCCAGTGGTGGGTGACGTGAAGCCTGATTCTCTGCTATGACATGAAGACTGATTCTGTGCTGACATGAAGCCTGAATCTCTGTTACGGGACCTCTCTCCTCTGCCTGGGTGCCTGGGCCTAAATATGTGACAGTGGCCTGTTCCAGTGGTGGGTGACGTGAAGCCTGATTCTCTGCTATGACATGAAGACTGATTCTCTGCTGACATGAAGCCTGAATCTCTGTTACGGGACCTCTCTCCTCTGCCTGGGTGCCTGGGCCTAAATATGTGACAGTGGCCTGTTCCAGTGGTGGGTGACGTAAAGCCTGATTCTCTGCTATGACATGAAGACTGATTCTCTGCTGACATGAAGCCTGAATCTCTGTTACGGGACCTCTCTCCTCTGTCTGGGTGCCGGGGCCTAAATATGTGACAGTGGCCTGTTCCAGTGGTGGGTGACGTTAAGCCTGATTCTCTGCTATGACATGAAGACTGATTCTCTGCTGACATGAAGCCTGAATCTCTGTTACGGGACCTCTCTCCTCTGTCTGGGTGTCGGGGCCTAAATATGTGACAGTGGCCTCTTCCAGTGGTGGGTGACGTGAAGCCTGATTCTCTGCTATGACATGAAGACTGATTCTCTGCTGACATGAAGCCTGAATCTCTGTTACGGGACCTCTCTCCTCTGCCTGGGTGCCTGGGCCTAAATATGTGATAGTGGCCAATTCCAGTGGTGGGTGACGTGAAGCCTGATTCTCTGCTATGACATGAAGACTGATTCTCTGCTAACATGAAGTCTGAATCTCTGTTATGGGACCTCTCTCCTCTGCCTGGGTGCCTGGGCCTAAATATGTGACAGTAGCCTGTTCCAGTGGTGGGTGACGTTAAGCCTGATTCTCTGCTATGACATGAAGACTGCTTCTGTGCTGACATGAAGCCTGAATCTCTGTTATGGGACCTCTCTCCTCTGCCTGGGTGCCTGGGCCTAAATATGTGACAGTGGCCTGTTCCAGTGGTGGGTGACGTGAAGCCTGATTCTCTGCTATGACATGAAGACTGATTCTGTGCTGACATGAAGCCAGATTCTCTATTACGGGACCTCTCTCCTCTGTCTGGGTGCCGGGGCCTAAATATGTGACAGTGGCCCGTTCCAGTGGTGGGTGACGTGAAGCCTGATTCTCTGCTATGACATGAAGACTGATTCTCTGCTGACATGAAGCCTGAATCTCTGTTACGGGACCTCTCTCCTCTGCCTGGGTGCCTGGGCCTAAATATGTGACAGTGGCCTGTTCCAGTGGTGGGTGACGTGAAGCCTGATTCTCTGCTATGACATGAAGACTGATTCTCTGCTGACATGAAGCCTGAATCTCTGTTACGGGACCTCTCTCCTCTGTCCGGGTGCCGGGGCCTAAATATGTGACAGTGGCCTGTTCCAGTGGTGGGTGACGTTAAGCCTGATTCTCTGCTATGACATGAAGACTGATTCTCTGCTGACATGAAGCCTGAATCTCTGTTACGGGACCTCTCTCCTCTGTCTGGGTGTCGGGGCCTAAATATGTGACAGTGGCCTCTTCCAGTGGTGGGTGACGTGAAGCCTGATTCTCTGCTATGACATGAAGCCTGAATCTCTGTTACGGGACCTCTCTCCTCTGCCTGGGTGCCTGGGCCTAAATATGTGATAGTGGCCAATTCCAGTGGTGGGTGACGTGAAGCCTGATTCTCTGCTATGACATGAAGACTGATTCTCTGCTAACATGAAATCTGAATTTCTGTTATGGGACCTCTCTCCTCTGCCTGGGTGCCTGGGCCTAAATATGTGACAGTAGCCTGTTCCAGTGGTGGGTGACATTAAGCCTGATTCTCTGCTATGACATGAAGACTGCTTCTGTGCTGACATGAAGCCTGAATCTCTGTTATGGGACCTCTCTCCTCTGCCTGGGTGCCTGGGCCTAAATATGTGACAGTGGCCTGTTCCAGTGGTGGGTGACGTGAAGCCTGATTCTCTGCTATGACATGAAGACTGATTCTGTGCTGACATGAAGCCAGATTCTCTATTACGGGACCTCTCTCCTCTGCCTGGGTGCCTGGGCCTAAATATGTGACAGTGGCCCGTTCCAGTGGTGGGTGACGTGAAGCCTGATTCTCTGCTATGACATGAAGACTGATTCTCTGCTGACATGAAGCCTGAATCTCTGTTACGGGACCTCTCTCCTCTGCCTGGGTGCCTGGGCCTAAATATGTGACAGTGGCCTGTTCCAGTGGTGGGTGACGTGAAGCCTGATTCTCTGCTATGACATGAAGACTGATTCTCTGCTGACATGAAGCCTGAATCTCTGTTACGGGACCTCTCTCCTCTGTCTGGGTGTCGGGGCCTAAATATGTGACAGTGGCCTCTTCCAGTGGTGGGTGACGTGAAGCCTGATTCTCTGCTATGACATGAAGACTGATTCTCTGCTGACATGAAGCCTGAATCTCTGTTACGGGACCTCTCTCCTCTGCCTGGGTGCCTGGGCCTAAATATGTGATAGTGGCCAATTCCAGTGGTGGGTGACGTGAAGCCTGATTCTCTGCTATGACATGAAGACTGATTCTCTGCTGACATGAAGCCTGAATCTCTGTTATGGGACCTCTCTCCTCTGCCTGGGTGCCTGGGCCTAAATATGTGACAGTGGCCTGTTCCAGTGGTGGGTGACGTGAAGCCTGATTCTCTGCTATGACATGAAGACTGATTCTCTGCTGACATGAAGCCTGAATCTCTGTTACGGGACCTCTCTCCTCTGTCCGGGTGCCGGGGCCTAAATATGTGACAGTGGCCTGTTCCAGTGGTGGGTGACGTGAAGCCTGATTCTCTGCTATGACATGAAGACTGATTCTCTGCTGACATGAAGCCTGAATCTCTGTTACGGGATCTCTCTCCTCTGTCTGGGGGCTGGGCCTAAATATGTGACAGTGGCCTGTTCCAGTGGTGGGTGACGTGAAGCCTGATTCTCTGCTATGACATGAAGACTGATTCTCTGCTGACATGAAGCCTGAATCTCTTTTACGGGACCTCTCTCCTCTGCCTGGGTGCCTGGGCCTAAATATGTGACAGTGGCCCGTTCCAGTGGTGGGTGACGTGAAGCCTGATTCTCTGCTATGACATGAAGACTGATTCTCTGCTGACATGAAGCCTGAATCTCTGTTACGGGACCTCTCTCCTCTGCCTGGGTGCCTGGGCCTAAATATGTGACAGTGGCCTGTTCCAGTGGTGGGTGACGTGAAGCCTGATTCTCTGCTATGACATGAAGACTGATTCTCTGCTGACATGAAGCCTGAATCTCTGTTACGGGACCTCTCTCCTCTGTCTGGGTGCCTGGGCCTAAATATGTGACAGTGGCCTCTTCCAGTGGTGGGTGACGTGAAGCCTGGGTGCCTGGGCCTAAATATGTGACAGTGGCCTGTTCCAGTGGTGGGTGACGTGAAGCCTGATTCTCTGCTATGACATGAAGACTGATTCTGTGCTGACATGAAGCCAGATTCTCTATTACGGGACCTCTCTCCTCTGTCTGGGTGCCGGGGCCTAAATATGTGACAGTGGCCCGTTCCAGTGGTGGGTGACGTGAAGCCTGATTCTCTGCTATGACATGAAGACTGATTCTCTGCTGACATTAAGCCTGAATCTCTGTTATGGGACCTCTCTCCTCTGCCTGGGTGCCTGGGCCTAAATATGTGACAGTGGCCTGTTCCAGTGGTGGGTGACGTGAAGCCTGATTCTCTGCTATGACATGAAGAATGATTCTGTGCTGACATGAAGCCTGATTCTCTGTTACGGGACCTCTCTCCTCTGCCTGGGTGCCTGGGCCTAAATATGTGACAGTGGCCTCTTCCAGTGGTGGGTGACGTGAAGCCTGATTCTCTGCTATGACATGAAGACTGATTCTCTGCTGACATGAAGCCTGAATCTCTGTTATGGGACCTCTCTCCTCTGCCTGGGTGCCTGGGCCTAATTATGTGACAGTGGCCTGTTCCAGTGGTGGGTGACGTGAAGCCTGATTCTCTGCTATGACATGAAGACTGATTCTCTGCTGACATGAAGCCTGAATCTCTGTTACGGGACCTCTCTCCTCTGTCCGGGTGCCGGGGCCTAAATATGTGACAGTGGCCTGTTCCAGTGGTGGGTGACGTGAAGCCTGATTCTCTGCTATGACATGAAGACTGATTCTCTGCTGACATGAAGCCTGAATCTCTGTTACGTGATCTCTCTCCTCTGTCTGGGGGCTGGGCCTAAATATGTGACAGTGGCCTGTTCCAGTGGTGGGTGACGTGAAGCCTGATTCTCTGCTATGACATGAAGACTGATTCTCTGCTGACATGAAGCCTGAATCTCTTTTACGGGACCTCTCTCCTCTGCCTGGGTGCCTGGGCCTAAATATGTGATAGTTGCCTGTTCCAGTGGTGGGTGACGTGAAGCCTGATTCTCTGCTATGACATGAAGACTGATTCTCTGCTGACATTATGCCTGAATCTCTGTTATGGGACCTCTCTCCTCTGCCTGGGTGCCTGGGCCTAAATATGTGACAGTGGCCTGTTCCAGTGGTGGGTGACGTGAAGCCTGATTCTCTGCTATGACATGAAGACTGATTCTCTGCTGACATGAAGCCAGATTCTCTGTTACGGGACCTCTCTGCTCTGCCTGGGTGCCTGGGCCTAAATATGTGACAGTGGCCTCTTCCAGTGGTGGGTGACGTGAAGCCTGATTCTCTGCTATGACATGAAGACTGATTCTGTGCTGACATGAAGCCTGAATCTCTGTTACGGGACCTCTCTCCTCTGCCTGGGTGCCTGGGCCTAAATATGTGACAGTGGCCTCTTCCAGTGGTGGGTGACGTGAAGCCTGATTCTCTGCTATGACATGAAGACTGATTCTCTGCTGACATGAAGCCTGAATCTCTGTTATGGGACCTCTCTCCTCTGCCTGGGTGCCTGGGCCTAAATATGTGACAGTGGCCTGTTCCAGTGGTGGGTGACGTGAAGCCTGATTCTCTGCTATGACATGAAGACTGATTCTCTGCTGACATGAAGCCTGAATCTCTGTTACGGGACCTCTCTCCTCTGTCTGGGTGCCGGGGCCTAAATATGTGACAGTGGCCTGTTCCAGTGGTGGGTGACGTGAAGCCTGATTCTCTGCTATGACATGAAGACTGATTCTCTGCTGACATGAAGCCTGAATCTCTGTTACGGGACCTCTCTCCTCTGCCTGGGTGCCTGGGCCTAAATATGTGACAGTGGCCTGTTCCAGTGATGGGTGACGTGATGCTTGATTCTCTGCTATGACATGAAGACTGATTCTCTGCTGACATGAAGCCTGAATCTCTGTTATGGGACCTCTCTCCTCTGCCTGGGTGCCTGGGCCTAAATATGTGACAGTGGCCTGTTCCAGTGGTGGGTGACGTGAAGCCTGATTCTCTGCTATGACATGAAGACTGATTCTCTGCTGACATGAAGCCTGAATCTCTGTTATGGGACCTCTCTCCTCTGCCTGGGTGCCTGGGCCTAAATATGTGACAGTGGCCTGTTCCAGTGGTGGGTGACATGAAGCCTGATTCTCTGCTATGACATGAAGACTGATTCTCTGCTGACATGAAGCCAGATTCTCTGCTATGGCATGAAGAGACTGATTCTCTGCTGACATGAAGCCAGATTCTCTGCTATGGCATGAAGAGACTGATTCTCTGCTGACGTGAAGCCCGATTCTCTGCTATGGGACCTCTGTCCAATTGATATTGGTTAATTTCTTTTAATTTTTTTTTAATTTTTATTAATTTCCCTATCCACATTTGTTTGCAGGGGATTTACCTACATGTTGCTGCCTTTTGCAGCCCTCTAGCTCTTTCCTGGGCTGTTTTACAGCCTTTTTAGTGCCCAAAAGTTCGGGTCCCCATTGACTTCAATGGGGTTCGGGTTCGGGACGAAGTTCGGGTCGGATTCGGATCCCGAACCCGAACATTTCCGGGAAGTTCGGCCGAACTTCTCGAACCCGAACATCCAGGTGTTCGCTCAACTCTAGTCGTAACTCAATAGTAGAAAATTGCGGCACACAGCTTCTTAGATTTGCAATTATTCAAGTTTTAATAGTATCACTTTACATCATCAACATGATCCAGTTACAATCCCCATGTCATAATGGTAGTCACAATCGGTGAGTACAATGACCGTACGTTTCGGCCAGAGTGGCCTTCTTCAATGGTCAAAATCTATAATTAAAGTAACAGAGATAATGGGTGACTTAATTGCAAATGGGAAATAAAATTAAAATAAAAATTAAAAAAAATTGTGAAAAAAATGGTTACAATAATATACATGATTAGAGGAGGCAGAAGGTACACTTATCAAATTACATGCATGCATATAGCTCCCAATATATTATGCTAAATATCTGTGGGGAAAAAACTAAAGAACTGCAAGAGGTGAATAAATGTAAAAAGGGGGGGAGGGGAGTTGGGCGGAAGAGAGGACAGGTGATTAAGGCGGATGCGGACCCATTTACTTCAATGGGTCCGCAAATCCGGAATTGCGGAACAGCCGCACGGAACGGGACCCCTCGGAAGCACTACGGAGTGCTTCCGTGGGGTTGCGTCCCATACTTCCGTTCCGCAAAAAGATAGAACATGTCCTATCTTTTTGCGGAACGGGCGGATCGCGGACCCATTAAAGTGAATGGGTCCGCGATCCGATGCGTCTGACCTACGGCCGGCGATCACGCATTGCGGCCCACAATTTGCGGGCCGCAGCACGGGCACGGGTCACACACGTTCGTGTGAACTCGGCCTAAGTAATATAAGGATATAGGGGTCAGTTTGTAGAGTGATTAAAGGACACCATGAAGGATTACAGAGATAATATAACGGTCCAAAAGCACTACAGGGGGAAGTTATAAAAGCTTGTGGATCCAATGTGCCTCTCGCTGTTTAACCACCTCAGACCCCATAGCTTAAACACCCTTAATGACCAGGCCACTTTTTACAATTCTGACCTACAGTACTTTCACCGTTTATTGCTCGGTCATGCAACTTACCACCCAAATGAATTTTACCTCCTTTTCTTCTCACTAATAGAGCTTTCATTTGGTGGTATTTCATTGCTGCTGACATTTTTACTTTTTTTGTTATTAATCGAAATTTAAAGATTTTTTTGCAAAAAAAGGACATTTTTCACTTTCAGTTGTAAAATTTTGCAAAAAAAACGACATCCATATATACATTTTTCCATAATTTATTGTTCTACATGTCTTTGATAAAAAAAAAATGTTTGGGTAAAAAAAAATGGTTTGGGTAAAAGTTATAGCGTTTACAAACTATGGTACAAAAATGTGAATTTCCGCTTTTTGAAGCAGCTCTGACTTTCTGAGCACCTGTCACGTTTCCTGAGGTTCTACAATGGCCAGACAGTAGAAAAACCCCACAAATGACCCCATTTCGGAAAGTAGACACCCTAAGGTATTCGCTGATGGGCATAGTGAGTTCATAGAACTTTTTATTTTTTGTCACAAGTTACCGGAAAATTATGATTTTTTTTTTTTCTTACAAAGTCTCATAGTCCACTAACTTGTGACAAAAAATAAAAACTTCCATGAACTCACTATGCCCATCACGAAATACCTTGGGGTGTCTTCTTTCCAAAATGGGGTCACTTGTGGGGTAGTTATACTGCCCTGGCATTTTAGGGGCCCAAATGCGTGCAAAGTAGTTTGAAATCAAAATCTGTAAAAAATGGCCGGTGAAATCCGAAAGGTGCTCTCCAAAGAGTGACGTTTGCCCACCTAGGCTGCAAAAAAGTGTCACACATGTGGTATCGCCGTACTCAGGAGAAGTTGGGCAATGTTTTTTGGGGTGTCATTTTACATATACCCATGCTGGGTGAGAGAACTATCTTGGCAAAAGACAACTTTTCTCATTTTTTTTATACAAAGTTGGCATTTGACCAAGATATTTATCTCACCCAGCATGGGTATATGTAAAATGACACCCCAAAACACATTGCCCAACTTCTCCTGAGTACTAGAATTTTTTATTTTTTGGCACAAGTTAGCGGAAAATGATGATTTTTTTTTTTTTTTTTTCTAACAAAGTCTCATATTCCACTAACTTGTGACAAAAAATAAAAACTTCCATGAACTCACTATGCCCATCACGAAATACTTTGGGGTGTCTTATTTCCAAAATGGGGTCACTTGTGGGGTAGTTATGCTGCCCTGGCATTTTAGGGGCCCGAATGCGTGAGAAGTAGTTTGAAATCAAAATCTGTAAAAAATGACCTGTGAAATCCTAAAGGTGCTCTTTGGAATGTGGGCCCCTTTGCCCACCTAGGCTGCAAAAAAGTGTCACACATGTGGTATTGCCGTACTCAGGAGAAGTTGGGCAATGTGTTTTGGGGTGTCATTTTACATATACCCATGCTGGGTGAGATAAATATCTCGGTCAAATGCCAACTTTGTATAAAAAAATGGGAAAAGTTGTCTTTTGCCAAGATATTTCTCTCACCCAGCATGGGTATATGTAAAAAGACACCCCAAAACACATTGCCCAACTTCTCCTGAGTAAGGGGATACCAGATGTGTGACACTTTTTTGCAGCCTAGGTGGGCAAAGGGGCCCACATTCCAAAGAGCACCTTTCGGATTTCACGGGCCATTTTTTACAGATTTTGATTTCAAACCACTTCTCAGGCATTCGGGCCCCTAAAATGCCAGGGCAGTATAACTACTCCACAAGTGACCCTATTTTGGAAAGAAGCGTAGGTCACGGACAAATCTAAATTTCCCTCGGGAGCGGGGAAAAAACAGAGCGCACAATAGGGTAGTATGTTCAACCAGATAGGAATGTCAGTGTGAGAAATATCCAAACTCACCTTATAGTGTTGTGCTCCGGCAGGCACAACGCTACTGTAGACTTAGTAGATATAAGACCTTTAAACCAGGATTGCAGCCGCAGATTTTATGTTCTCTTGGCTGGGATGTCCAGTCCCCCAAAAGGAATTCGTAGGTAGGAAAGGAAAGTTCTGCATCGGCGCAAAATCACTAGTGGAAGCGGTCTTAATAGATATGTTCTTCTTGTTTTAATAGGAAACAACGCGTTTCGGGGATTAGAGACTCCCCTTCATCAGGTTTCACAAGCATATAATAGATACTACAATATTTATAGATAAATTCTTTCAAAAAACCGCCAAAAGGATGCACCTGGGTGACGCCCCTTGTGGGAGGAGCCATCACCAGGTGTCATCCACAGTTACAAACTTTCATGGTATAAATAACATTAGGTGTAAATGGCTATGGACAATTAAATGTCTTCTAGATAAAATCGCATTGTTAGTTTATTAAAATTCCCCACTGATCGTTTTTTAAATGAATGTGGAATGTGTGTCTGCCTTTTTAAACAATGACCTAGAAATGCCTACAGAGCAAAAAACCTTTATTAGTAAAGGCATGGAATTTATCCTTACCCACAATGTATTTGACTTTCAGGAGCAAACCTATAAACAGATACGAGGCACCGCGATGGGGACGCGTTTCGCGCCAAGCTTCGCGAATCTGTTTATGGGTAGATTTGAAGAACACTTTATATATCAAACCAAGTTCTGGCATAAAAATATTATCTATTTTAAAAGATATATCGACGACTTGATCTTCATTTGGGATGGTGAACAATCCTCCATAGAGGAATTTATGTCCCATCTAAATACCAACGATTGGGGTATTAAATTCACAGGCACACACGATAGAACAAAAACAGAATTTTTGGATCTAGAGATCTTCATCCTGGATAATGAAATTAAAACACGAACCTTTTTTAAAAAGGTAGACCGCAACAGCTATCTTGACTTTGGCAGTACACATTACAGAAAGTGGAAGACAAATGTCCCCTTTAGCCAGTTTAAACGTATCCGTAGAAATTGCACATCAGATTCAGATTTTAGTTCACAATGTAACATTCTGACGTCTCGATTCAATCAAAAGGGGTACCCGAGTGACATCATTGTGGGTGCCAGAGAAAAAGCGAACAAGCTAACCCAACTAGAAAGTTTAGCCCCCCCCAAAAAAAGTGAGGAAAAAAATGATATCAGTTCATATTGTTATAACTTTATAACAACTTATAATCAAAACCACAACGCCATTAAGACAACACTGGGGAAACACTGGCACATTCTCAAAAGAGATCCTATACTTAGCCAAATTATTCCGGAAAATCCTAAATTTACGTATAGAAGAGCCAAAACTCTGAAAAATAGGCTAGCTCCGAGCAAAATGAGATCAACAATACATTCCTGTAATGATGATAAGGATATTGAGGCTCCGAAAGGAAGTTTTAAATGTGGCCATTCAAGATGTCTCTGTTGTAATAACATTTACCAACGCTCATCTTTCAATAGCAAGAGCACTGGGGAATCATTCGAAATTCAACACCACCTGACCTGCAACTCTAATCATGTTATTTATCTATTGGAGTGCCCCTGTCACCTACAGTATGTGGGCCGCACAATACAAACCCTACGCAAACGTTTTAATACACATCGTTCGAAAATTCAAAAAAAATATATGAAACACAGCGTCTCTAGACATGCGGCGGAACACCACGATGGCAATGTCGTAGGGTTCACTATAACACCGATTGAACTCATTCCAATACATCTCCAAACAGACGCCCAATACATTAGACGTCGAGAGATGTATTGGATTTTTAAAATTAATAGTCTTAGTCCGTATGGGCTCAATGAGGCCTTTGAAATCAACTTATAAAGAGAAAGGATATTAAGGAATTTTTTTTTAATTTTTTTTTTTTTTTTTTTTATGATTATTAGTATTTCTATTAATTATTTATTTATTTTTTTTCTATATATTTTTTTTTTATACATATATATTTTTTATACATGTATTTTCTGTATTCAGTTTTATATGTATTTTATATATGTATTTTATATATATATGTGTATCTATACTAATTTTTTTATATATATATACATTTATCATAATTATACCCTATATCGTTCAAACCACAGATATATACGAACTCATCATCCTCCCCTCCTTTCTCATAATTCTATTTTTATTATAAATCCAAATAATTCATTTGAATTGTACAAATACTTTATTACTTATAACACCGGCTGCCAAATACTTTCCCTCATCCCCCCTCCCCCTTTTTTAAATGTTTTCATATATTTTCATATATACTCCCAAATAAGCTTGACTTAATTGAATAGATCCCCAGTATGTATTAAAGTCCGTGCGGCAAAACAATGGGTCACATGACCGCACAAATGCGATCATGTGACATCCTAGCTGCCGGCTGGTGTGGACATGCGTTGCCTGAGAGATCTCAGTATTGCTACTTCCGCCCTCTTCCCTTTCAGCTGGATGGGAGCGGCGTGGAATAAACCAGCACTTCCGGACTCCAGAGTCATGTGACGCTCACACTAGCGATCACATGACCGGGAGCTACATGTGACACCTTTCATATATATATATAAAAAACGATCAGTGGGGAATTTTAATAAACTAACAATGCGATTTTATCTAGAAGACATTTAATTGTCCATAGCCATTTACACCTAATGTTATTTATACCATGAAAGTTTGTAACTGTGGATGACACCTGGTGATGGCTCCTCCCACAAGGGGCGTCACCCAGGTGCATCCTTTTGGCGGTTTTTTGAAAGAATTTATCTATAAATATTGTAGTATCTATTATATGCTTGTGAAACCTGATGAAGGGGAGTCTCTAATCCCCGAAACGCGTTGTTTCCTATTAAAACAAGAAGAACATATCTATTAAGACCGCTTCCACTAGTGATTTTGCGCCGATGCAGAACTTTCCTTTCCTACCTATGAATTCCTTTTGGGGGACTGGACATCCCAGCCAAGAGAACATAAAATCTGCGGCTGCAATCCTGGTTTAAAGGTCTTATATCTACTAAGTCTACAGTAGCGTTGTGCCTGCCGGAGCACAACCCTATAAGGTGAGTTTGGATATTTCTCACACTGACATTCCTATCTGGTTGAACATACTACCCTATTGTGCGCTCTGTTTTTTCCCCGCTCCCGAGGGAAATTTAGATTTGTCCGTGACCTACGCTTCCGTTTTCTGGAGACTCCAGACTGTGAGAGCAGCACATAGGATTTACCGAACAGATCTCAAGGAGACTACAACCAACATATAGAAAATATGGATTACATCCAGAATAGAATTGAACAACGTGAACGCCTGATATTTCAATATACTAGGAATTCAGTGGACCCCAGCGAAAGTACAAGCGAGACAGTAAACGCAAGTACTATAGATGAAAAATCATTACTTAATCTTTTTTATAAACTTGAAAAACTTATTAAGGATGAAATTCAACATCATTTGGACGCTACGTTTTTGGAGATTTATGTACAAGAAAAAATTGTCCCCCGTGGCCTCAGACTACGGTTCGACAATTGTTTCAAAGACGATTTGACTTTCGATATGGAATGGGATATGTATTTACTCGATTGCGCTAGGGGACTTATAACTAGACTCATTGAAAAAAGGAGGTCGCTCTATTTAGATCTAGGGACCAAGATATCCGCTTGCTATCAAGAACTGTCCAAGTTTAGATCAAATGTAAATTTTCCGAAGTTTGACCGATTAATTACCACAAGAGTCCTCACATTTGAAAAAGAAGTCTTAAACAAGAAGAGTGGCAAACTAGCAAGGGACCGTTGCGATTTTGTCACCAATAATATAAAATTCTGGAAAAAATCCCCTTCCCAGAAAATATCACATAATAACACATCGGCCATACATAATACTGGGGCTACTGGTACTACCACAGATGAGGGAGGCCCCACTGCACTCTCCACTCACCAGAAGCAACAAGAGTATAAACTTCGTAACAATTATACCTACAGAAACAATCATATATATAGAAACAGGTCTAATCAGAGCCATAAAAATCCTCATTCTAGGTCTGCACCCAAAAACCCATACAGGGAACGGCAGAATCCCACAATCCCACCACATGGGAGATATACTGTACCTCACACCAAGGACGTTATAGGCAATACAGAGAGACCCTCTAGCAATAATTCCTTTTATAATGTACCCACTGACAACATCCATTGCAACAGAGGGACTCCCATTTCCAAACCAAATTCTTCCAAACTAGAGTTTCACACCCCCCTACTCACGCCTAGCAAATTAGGTTCAGTTTTCTTCTCTAACAATACAACATCAATCAGGTCTCCATCGATCATATTTCCAAAAAACATTATGGCAGAATGTGGACCACTCAACCTGCCCCCCACCCTCTTCTCCACCCATTCACAATCAACTTTCCCACCCCAGTCTAGATCCCCTATCCCGTCCACCTCTTCAGACGTGGAAGCAGATTCGCTTCTTACAGTTCACATTTGTACACCTCCAGCATGTTCCGCAGACCCGAACCCTATTTCAAACCAATCAGATTTGGTGCCCCATATTTCACCAACCAATACAGATCCACCCCAAAATACCACACAATTTGACCCTCAATCCATAGAAGACTTTTCCATAGCAGGCCCGTCTTTTTTAGCTTTACCACCTCTCATACATTCCACGGCAGCATATCCCATATTGAAAAGCCCAAAAACAGTAAATATCACTCATTTTTTTCACCCACTAGGCCGGAAACCCACAAAAAGAAAAAACCTAGAAGAGGATGCCGAGCAGGCAAAAACAAAATCAAAAAGAAAAACATAAATACTAAATATGACTTAGAGAAAACAATTAATATCGAAAAGTCTTCAGGTATTTTTAATCTATCGTCATACACACTAAAGAAAGCCGAAATCTCAGTGCTATCTAAAGGACTGTCTTTTTGTCCCACAAGCAAAATAAATGAGTTTGATCTGTTCTTAGATCTTAACCGTTTTATCAAGAAACTAACCCTCAAGAGGCATTTCAAAATGCAGGAAAACTCAGTAGCAAAAATATCACAGACACCAATAGAAATCATTTCAAAAACTGAGGGGCCAGACCTGAAAGCTATTCCATCAGGCCTCAGACCATCATCCATATTTTACCCCATCCACCACAAGGGCAATTTTCTTGATACATTCTACTCTTTAGTATCCAATGACTTCAGACAAATAAACCAAGAGGTTTTTTCGCCAGGTCAGAAAAAACAGAAAAAACATAACCTTAAACCACATGAGAGAGTAGCTCTCAAAAACCTACAATCTAATACAAAGATTACGATAAGAAGTGCGGACAAAGGGGGTGGAATCGTGATCCAGAACAGAGAGGACTATATAAAAGAAGCTCTGAACATACTTTCAGACACAAATTATTATTTACCGTTAGACAGCGACCCTTCCAAACAATATAGAGATGAATTTGAAAAACTAATAAAAACAGCAGAAACAGTTCTGGATAAAAAGGAGAAGGAATATATTCTAGTAAAAGAAGCAACTCTAGCGACCTTCTACCATCTGCCTAAAATACACAAGGCCCTAAAAAACCCTCCTGGTAGACCCATAATCTCCGGGGTGTCCTCTCTGACCAGGAACCTGTCCCACTATATCGATGTACATCTCCAAAAATATGTCCAAAACCTAAAATCACATCTCAAAGACTCCACATCTCTAATAACATCCTTAAAAGATATCAAGTGGCAAGGAAACTACCATTGGTTAACCTTAGATATATCGGCCCTATATACGAATATCCACCATAATTTAGGACTGGAATGTGTGTCTGCCTTTTTAAACAATGACCTAGAAATGCCTACAGAGCAAAAAACCTTTATTAGTAAAGGCATGGAATTTATCCTTACCCACAATGTATTTATCTTTCAGGAGCAAACCTATAAACAGATACGAGGCACCGCGATGGGGACGCGTTTCGCGCCAAGCTTCGCGAATCTGTTTATGGGTAGATTTGAAGAACACTTTATATATCAAACCAAGTTCTGGCATAAAAATATTATCTATTTTAAAAGATATATCGACGACTTGATCTTCATTTGGGATGGTGAACAATCCACCATAGAGGAATTTATGTCCCATCTAAATACCAACGATTGGGGTATTAAATTCACAGGCACACACGATAGAACAAAAACAGAATTTTTGGATCTAGAGATCTTCATCCTGGATAATGAAATTAAAACACGAACCTTTTTTAAAAAGGTAGACCGCAACAGCTATCTTGACTTTGGCAGTACACATTACAGAAAGTGGAAGACAAATGTCCCCTTTAGCCAGTTTAAACGTATCCGTAGAAATTGCACATCAGATTCAGATTTTAGTTCACAATGTAACATTCTGACGTCTCGATTCAATCAAAAGGGGTACCCGAGTGACATCATTGTGGGTGCCAGAGAAAAAGCGAACAAGCTAACCCAACTAGAAAGTTTAGCCCCCCCCAAAAAAAGTGAGGAAAAAAATGATATCAGTTCATATTGTTATAACTTTATAACAACTTATAATCAAAACCACAACGCCATTAAGACAACACTGGGGAAACACTGGCACATTCTCAAAAGAGATCCTATACTTAGCCAAATTATTCCGGAAAATCCTAAATTTACGTATAGAAGAGCCAAAACACTGAAAAATATGCTAGCTCCGAGCAAAATGAGATCAACAATACATTCCTGTAATGATGATAAGGATATTGAGGCTCCGAAAGGAAGTTTTAAATGTGGCCATTCAAGATGTCTCTGTTGTAATAACATTTACCAACGCTCATCTTTCAATAGCAAGAGCACTGGGGAATCATTCGAAATTCAACACCACCTGACCTGCAACTCTAATCATGTTATTTATCTATTGGAGTGCCCCTGTCACCTACAGTATGTGGGCCGCACAATACAAACCCTACGCAAACGTTTTAATACACATCGTTCGAAAATTCGAAAAAAATATATGAAACACAGCGTCTCTAGACATGCGGCGGAACACCACGATGGCAATGTCGTAGGGTTCACTATAACACCGATTGAACTCATTCCAATACATCTCCAAACAGATGCCCAATACATTAGACGTCGAGAGATGTATTGGATTTTTAAAATTAATAGTCTTAGTCCGTATGGGCTCAATGAGGCCTTTGAAATCAACTTATAAAGAGAAAGGATATTAATGAATTTTTTAAATTTTTTTTTTTTTTTTTTTTTATGATTATTAGTATTTCTATTAATTATTTATTTATTTTTTTCTATATATTTATTTTTTTATACATATATATTTTTTATACATGTATTTTCTGTATTCAGTTTTATATGTATTTTATATATGTATTTTATATATATATGTGTATCTATACTAATTTTTTTATATATATATACATTTATCATAATTATACCCTATATCGTTCAAACCACAGATATATACGAACTCATCATCCTCCCCTCCTTTCTCATAATTCTATTTTTATTATAAATCCAAATAATTCATTTGAATTGTACAAATACTTTATTACTTATAACACCGGCTGCCAAATACTTTCCCTCATCCCCCCCTCCCCCTTTTTTAAATGTTTTCATATATTTTCATATATACTCCCAAATAAGCTTGACTTAATTGAATAGATCCCCAGTATGTATTAAAGTCCGTGCGGCAAAACAATGGGTCACATGACCGCACAAATGCGATCATGTGACATCCTAGCTGCCGGCTGGTGTGGACATGCGTTGCCTGAGAGATCTCAGTATTGCTACTTCCGCCCTCTTCCCTTTCAGCTGGATGGGAGCGGCGTGGAATAAACCAGCACTTCCGGACTCCAGAGTCATGTGACGCTCACACTAGCGATCACATGACCGGGAGCTACATGTGACACCTTTCATATATATATATAAAAAACGATCAGTGGGGAATTTTAATAAACTAACAATGCGATTTTATCTAGAAGACATTTAATTGTCCATAGCCATTTACACCTAATGTTATTTATACCATGAAAGTTTGTAACTGTGGATGACACCTGGTGATGGCTCCTCCCACAAGGGGCGTCACCCAGGTGCATCCTTTTGGCGGTTTTTTGAAAGAATTTATCTATAAATATTGTAGTATCTATTATATGCTTGTGAAACCTGATGAAGGGGAGTCTCTAATCCCCGAAACGCGTTGTTTCCTATTAAAACAAGAAGAACATATCTATTAAGACCGCTTCCACTAGTGATTTTGCGCCGATGCAGAACTTTCCTTTCCTACCTACATTTTGGAAAGAAGACACCCCAAGGTATTTCGTGATGGGCATAGTAAGTTAATGGAAGGTTTTATTTTTTGTCACAAGTTAGTGGAATATGAGACTTTGTAAGGAAAAAAAAAAAAAATCATCACACATTTTTTACGGATCCACGGATACATGGATCGGATCCGCAAAACACATACGGACATCTGAATGGAGCCTTACAGGGGGGTGATCAATGACAGGGGGGTGATCAATGACAGGGGGGTGATCAGGGAGTCTATATGGGGTGATCACCCCCCTGTCATTGATCACCCCCCTGTAAGGCTCCATTCAGATGTCCTTATGTGTTTTGCGGATCCGATCCATGTATCAGTGGATCCGTACAAATCATACGGACATCTGAATGGAGCCTTACAGGGGGGTGATCAATGACAGGGGGGTGATCAATGACAAGGGGGTGATCAGGGAGTCTATATGGGGTGATCACCCCCGTCATTGATCACCCCTCTGTAAGGCTCCATTCAGACGTCCGTATGTGTTTTGCGGATCCGATCCATGTATCAGTGGATCCTTAAAAATCATACGGACGTCTGAATGGAGCCTTACAAGGGGGTGATTAATGACAGGGGACGAATCAAAGACAGGGGGATGATCAGGGAGTCTATATGGGGTGATCAGGGGTGATCAGGGGTTAATAAGTGACAGGGGGGGGTGTAGTGTAGTGGTGTTTGGTGCTACTTATTACTGAGCTGCCTGTGTCCTCTGGTGGTCGATCCAAGCAAAAGGGACCACCAGAGGACCAGGTAGCAGGTATATTAGACGCTGTTATCAAAACAGCGTCTAATATACCTGTTAGGGGTTAAAAAAATCGCATCTACAGCCTGCCAGCGAACGATCGCCGCTGGCAGGCTGAAGATCCACTCGCTTACCTTCCGATCCTGTGAACGCGCTCGTCTGTGTGCGCGCGTTCACAGGAAATCTCGGCTCACGCGAGATGACGCCAATCGGCGTTAGTGTGACCTGGGAGCGCCGCAGCAATGACGCCTTTTGGCGTTAGCGTGGCGGGAAGTGGTTAACACATGTGGAATTATATACATACCAAACAAGTGTGAAACAACTGAAAATATGTCATATTCTAGGTTCTTCAAAGTAGCCATCTTTTGCTTTGATTACTGCTTTTGCACACTCTTGGCATTCTCTTGATGAGCTTCAAGAGGTAGTCCCCTGAAATGGTTTTCACTTCACAGGTGTGCCCTGTCAGGTTTAATAAGTGGGATTTCTTGCCTTATAAATGGGGTTGGGACCATCAGTTGCGTTGAGGAGAAGTCAGGTGGATACACAGCTGATAGTCCTACTGAATAGACTGTTAGAATTGGTATTATGGCAAGAAAAAAGCAGCTAAGTAAAGAAAAACGAGTGTCCATCATTACTTTAAGAAATGAAGGTCAGTCAGTCAGCCGAAAAATTGGGAAAACGTTGAAAGTATGGGCTATTTGACCATGAAGGAGAGTGATGGGGTGCTGCGCCAGATGACCTGGCCTCCACAGTCACCGGACCTGAACCCAATCGAGATGGTTTGGGGTGAGCTGGACTGCAGAGTGAAGGCAAAAGGGCCAACAAGTGCTAAGCATCTCTGGGGACTCCTTCAAGACTGTTGGAGGACCATTTCAGGGGACTACCTCTTGAAGCTCATCAAGAGAATGCCAAGAGTGTGCAAAGCAGTAATCAAAGCAAAAGGTGGCTACTTTGAAGAACCTAGAATATGACATATTTTCAGTTGTTTCACACTTGTTTGTTATGTATATAATTCCACATGTGTTAATTCATAGTTTTGATTAGGGTTGTCCCGATAACGATACTAGTATCGGTATCGGGACCGATTCCGAGTTTTCTCGGCGGTACTCAGCCGCCGATACCCCGCCCCGATACATAAATAGAATACTATGGGCGTAACTATGGGCGGGGCCCGGTGCAGTCACTGTACTCTTACACCGGGCCCCGCCGCTCACCAAAGTATTTATAAACGTGAATCCTTATCCTGTTTACTAACGCTGCCCTCTCCCATGTTCCCATGTCCCCCCTGTATCCCCACAGCACTTACTTAAGCTTCCATAGCAGGCAGAGCGGACGGCACCAGTAACGTCACTCACTGACGTAGAGCGCCTGCTCCGCCCACTGACGTCGCGCGTGAGTGACGTTACTGGTGCCGTCCGCTCTGCCTGCTATGGAAGCTTAAGTAAGTGCTGTGGGGATACAGGGGAACATGGGAGAGGGCAGCGTTAGTTCAACTTAATAACAGGATAAGGATTCACGTTTATAAATACTTCGGTGAGCGGCGGGGCCCGGTGTATTGGGGGACACTGTTATGAGGGGGATCTGTGGATGACATATAGCAGTGTCATCCACAGATCCTCCCCATAACAGTTCCATCCACAGATCCCCTATAACAGCACCATCCACAGATCCCCCACCAAATAACAATGCCATCCTCAGATCCCCCCAGCCCATAACAATGCCATCCTCAGATCCCCCCACCCCATAACAATGCCATCCACAGATATCCCACCCCATAGCAGTACCATCCACAGATCCCCATAACAGTGCCATCCACAGATCCCCCATAACAGCACCATCCACAGATCCCCATAACAGTGCCATCCACAGATCCCCCATAACAGTGCCATCCACAGATCCCCCATAACAGTGCCATCCACAGATCCCCCATAACAGTGCCATCCACAGATCCCCCATAACAGTGCCATCCACAGATCCCCCATAACAGTGCCATCCACAGATCCCCCATAACAGTGCCATCCACAGATCCCCCATAACAGTGCCATCCACAGATCCCCCATAACAGCGCCATCCACAGATCCCCCATAACAGTGCCATCCACAGATCCCCCATAACAGTGCCATCCACAGATCCCCCACATGACAGTGCGTCATCCACAGATCCACAGATCCCCCAAAACGGTCACATGACATTTAAAAAAAGTATCGGTATTCGGTATCGGTGACTACTTGAAAAAAAGTATCGGTACTTGTACTCGGTCCTAAAAAAGTGGTATCGGGACAACCCTAGTTTTGATGCCTTCATAGTCATGAAAATAAAGAAAACTCTTTGAATGAGAAGGTGTGTCCAAACTTTTGGTCTGTACTGTATATGTGATTATATATAATGCATTTATTGTTCGTTTTTCTTTGATGCTGCATGATGATCATATGTAGGGAGATGCATCTTGCCAGGCAATACTTATATGAATGATTTGTTATTTATATATATCAGGATGAACAACAATTAGTCTCCATTCTATATACAATAAAATTGTCTCCACATACGATCATCTGCTTCTTTTCCGCCCCCTCATACGTCACAAGCACACATGACAGGAAGCTGGAAACATCTGACACGCAAGTGGAACGCACAACAACACTTCCGGTCACGTGATTTCCGGATCATTGCCCGCACGTCGGCATACTTTAAATAGACACACACACAGGCACCAGCCTGTGATCCAGCATACTCCATTACAATCTCTCCCAGGTAAGACTCCTGCCTCCCAGATCTCCAGCCTTCAATTTCGGCAGCATATTTATCTTTGCCCAATACCTTATCGGCATCTCGGTAACCCCGTTGTATTGCTTTTATAACTTCCCCCTGTAGTGCTTTTGGACCGTTATATTATCTCTGTAACCCTTCATGGTGTCCTTTGATCACCGGGCCTCTACAAACTGACCCCTGTATCCTTATATTACTTAATCACCTGTCCTTTCTTCCACCCAACTCCCCTCCCCCTTTTTACATTTATTCACTCCTTGCAGTTCTTTTGCTTTTTTCCCACAGATATTTAGCATAATATATTGGGAGCTATATGCATGCATGTAATTTGATAAGTGTACCTTCTGCCACCTCTAATCATGTATAATATTGTAACAATTTTTTCACAATTTTTATTTATTTTTATTTTAATTTTATTTCCCATTTGCAATTAAGTCACCCATTATCTCTGTTACTTTAATTATAGATTTTGACCGTTGAAGAAGGCCACTCTGGCCGAAACGTACGGTCATTGTACTCACCGATTGTGACTACCATTATGACATGGGGATTGTAACTGGATCATGTTGATGATGTAAAGTGATACTATTAAAACTTGAATAATTGCAAATCTAAGAAGCTGTGTGCCGCAATTTTCTACTATTGAGTTACTGACAAAGTAGTGAAATGATATAAAATAAAACACGTACAAAAAAAAAAATGGATTTATGAGGTGGAGTTCCATATTGAGTAGGAGTTTGAGGAGGTGGTGGACGTAGTGGAGTAGGTAAAAGCGGCGGTGGAGGAGGACGAGATAGCCAACATAGGTTTTTGGTTTTAATTTCATTTTGTAAAATTAAGGTACACTCCAAAAGAGTATGAAATATCCAAAATACAAACATGAGCAATTCCGCTGCAGTATAACAATGGCTGCTTAGTGCCGGTATACATGTCTAATCTGCGCAAGGTACGGACAAGTCCTGAGGGATCCATGCATGGTTCATTGGCTGTGGACAGGCGGCTGCGCTTGTCTGTGATGCCCCCTGCCGTGCTAAACACACGTTCAGATAAGACACTGGCTGCAGGGCAGGCCAGCACCTGCAAGGCGTAAAGGGCAAGCTCAGGCCATGTGCCCAATTTGGAGACCCAGAAGTTGAAGGGGGCAGACCCGTCATTCAGTACGTGTAGTCGTGTGCACACATACTGCTCCACCATGTTGGTGAAATGCTGCCTCCTGCTAAGACGTTCCATATCAGCTGGTAGTGCTGGTTGTTGTGGCGTGCTGACAAAGCTTTTCCACATTTCAGCCATGCTAACCCTGCCTTCTGAGGTGCTGGCGGTGCCCCAGCTGCGTTGGCGACCTCTTCCTCGTCCTCTGCCTTCGCCTTGTGCTTCCACTGTGCCCCCGCTGTCAGGTGGGAATGCCACCAGCAGCGCATCTACCAGCGTGCGCTTGAACTCGCGCATCTTACGATCACGCTCCAGTGACAGAATTAAGGACGGTACGTTGTCCTTGTAACGGGGATCCAGCAGCGTAGTAATCAGCACAAGTTAGAATGTGGGCAACTCGGCGGTCGTTGCGGAGACACTGCAGCATGTAATCGCTCATGTGTGCCAGGTTGCCCAGAGGCAACGAAAAGCTGTCCTCTGTGGGAGGTGTATCGTCTGTGTCCTCTGTATCCCCCCAGCCATGCACCAGTGATGGCCATGAGCTCGTCTGGGTGCCACACTGCTGTGAACATGGTTCCTCCTCCTCCATCTCCTCCTCCTCATCCTCCACCTCGTCATCCTCCTGTCACGAGGGTGTAAAGAGCCAAGTCTGACTCCGTTATACCCGGGATCAGGAAGTCGCAGCGGGTGGCTGTGCGTTCGATGTACAAAGACAGTGCTGTTTCGTAATGGTAGCTTTCTGGGTTTGCCTTGCAATCCTTTTTGGCTCACTCAGGGATCCGTAGCTTCTCCTCCTCAGCTGTTTCTTGTCCAGCAATCCCAACCTCCTTATATTCCCATCTCCCACTTCTCTGGTTGCCAGATATAGAGCTTCCTGCCTGGACTTCTATACTGACCCACTGGAGCTGAGTAGCTGAGATCCCTGGTTGTTGTTCCAGAGTGTTACCCTCCGGATCCCTGTTGGGCCTTGGTGGTCTGCTGTTGTCGCCCACCTGGGATTATATGTTTGTCTGTATTGTCTGTCCTCTCCTTGGTGTTTTCCTCTTAGTGTCAGTGGTGCGGACTAGTGATCCCACCGCCCTGTTCACTACACAGGGCTCATCTTAGGGAAAGCCAGGGTTTAGGCACGTGATCGGCGTACGGGTGGGGAACCCGTCTAGGGACGTCAGGGCAGTCAGGTGCCAGCCGCAAGGTGAGTCAGGGGTCACCACCTTTCCCTCTCCCTTGGACAGGGCCTTCCCATTTACCTCCCTTTGCGTGACGCCGGTCATTACAGGATCACACACGCCCTGAATCAGTGAAAGCCTGAATTAAAGATTTATTTGCACAAAATGGCTGTATTTCAAATGGCTGTATTTCAAATGGCTGAATCAAACCCCTGTATGTATAGGGGGGATCTCACACGCCCTGAATCAGTGTAGGCCTGAATTAAAAATTTCTTTGTACAAAATGGCTGTATTTCAAATGGCTGTATTTCAAATGGCTGAATCAAACCCCTGTATGTATAGAGGGGATCACACACGCCCTGAATCAGTGTAGGCCTGAATTAAAGATTTATTTGCACAAAATGGCTGTATTTCAAATGGCTGTATTTCAAATGGCTGAATCAAACCCCTGTATGTATAGGGGGGATCTCACACGCCCTGAATCAGTGTAGGCCTGAATTAAAGATTTCTTTGCACAAAATGGCTGTATTTCAAATGGCTGTATTTCAAATAACTGTATTTCAAATGGCTGTATTTCAAATGGCTGAATCAAACCCCTGTATGTATAGGGGGGATCACACACGCCCTGAATCAGTGTAGGCCTGAATTAAAGATTTATTTGCACAAAATAGCTGTATTTGAAATGGCTGTATTTCAAATGGCTGAATCAAATCCCTGTATGAATAAGGGGGGATGTCACACGCCCTGAATCAGTGTAGGCCTGAATTAAAGATTTCTTTGCACAAAATGGCTGTATTTCAAATGGCTGTATTTCAAATGGCTGAATCAAACCCCTGTATGAATAGAGGGGAAGTCACACGCCCTGAATCAGTGTAGGCCTGAATTAAAAATTTCTTTGCACAAAGTGCCTGTATTTCAAATGGCTGTATTTCAAATGGCTGAATCAAACCCCTGTATGTATAGGGGGGATCACACACGCCCTGAATCAGTGTAGGCCTGAATTAAAGATTTCACAAAATGGCTGTGAAATTTGTGATTGCACAAAATGGCTGCATTTCAAATGGCTGTATTTCAAATGGCTTAATCAAACCTCTGTATGTATAGGGGGGATCTCACACGCCCTGAATCAGTGTAGGCCTGAATTAAAGATTTCTTTTCACAAAATAGCTGTATTTCAAATGGCTGTATTTCAAATGGCTGAATCAAACCTCTGTATGTATAGGGGGGATCACACACGCCCTGAATCAGTGTAGGCCTGAATTAAAGATTTATTTGCACAAAATGGCTGTATTTCAAATGGCTGAATTCAAATGGCTGTATTTCAAATGGCTGAATCAGAACCCTGTATGTAGAGGGGGTATCTCACACGGTCTGAACCACTGTAGGCATGAAGTAAAAATATCTTTGCACAAAATGGCTTTATTTAAAATGGCTTTATTTCAAATGCCTGATTCAAACCCCTGTATGTAAAAGAAATATCTCACACGGTCTGAACCAATGTAGGCCTGAAGTAAATATATATTTGTCCAAAATGGCTGTATTTCAAATGGCTGTATTTTAAATGCCTGTTTCAAACCACTGTATGTAGAGGGGGTATCTCACATGGTCTGAACCACTGTAGGCCTGGAGTAAATATATCTTTGCACAAAATGGCTGTATTTAAAATAGCTGTATTTTAAATCCCTGAATCAAACCCCTGTATGTAGAGGGAGTAACTCACACGGTCTGAACCACTATACCGTAGGCCTGAAGTAAATATATCTTTGCACAAAATGGCTGTTTTTCAAATCCCTGAATCAAACCCCTGTATGTAGAGGGAGTATCTCACACGGTCTGAACCACTGTAGGCCTGAAATAAATATATCTTTGAACAAAATGGCTGTATTTTAAATGGCTGTATTTCAAATGGCTGTATTTCAAATGCCTGATTCAAAACCTTGTATGTAGAGGGAGTATCTCACACGGTCTGAACCACTGTAGGTCTGAAGTAAATATATCTTTGCCCAAAATGGCTGTATTTCAAATGGCTGTATTTCAAATGCCTGATTCAATCCCCTGTATGTAGAGGGGGGATCTCACACGGTCTGAACCACTGTAGGCCTGAAGTAAATATATCTTGGCCCAAAATGGCTGTATTTCAAATGGCTGTATTTCAAATGCCTGATTCAAACCCCTGTATGTAGAGGGGGTATCTCACACAGTCTGAACCACTGTAGGCCTGAAGCAAATATATCTTTGCACAAAATGGCTGCATTTCAAATGGCTGTATTTCAAATCCCTGAATCAAACCCCTGTATGTAGAGGGAGTATCTCTCACGGTCTGAACCACTGTAGGCCTGAAGTAAATATATCTTTGCACAAAATGGCTGTATTTAAAATGGCTATATTTCAAATGCCTGATTCTAAACCCTGTATGTAGAGGGAGTATATCACACGGTCTGAACCACTGTAGGCCTGAAGTAAATATATCTTTGCACAAAATGGCTGTTTTTCAAATCCCTGAATCAAACCCCTCTATGTAGAGGGAGTATCTCACACGGTCTGAACCACTGTAGGCCTGAAGTAAATATATCTTTGCACAAAATGGCTGTATTTTAAATGACTGTATTTCAAATGCCTGATTCAAACCCCTGTATGTAGAGGGAGTATCTCACACGGTCTGAACCACTGTAGGCCTGAAGTAAATATATCTTTGCACAAAATGGCTGTATTTCAAATGGCTGTATTTCAAATGCCTGATTCAAACCCCTGTATGTAGAGAGGGTATCTCACACGGTCTGAACCACTGTAGGCCTGAAGTAAATATATCTTTGCACAAAATGGCTGTAGTTCAAATCCCTGAATCAAACCCCTGTATGTAGAGGGAGTATCTCACACGGTCTGAACCACTGTAGGCCTGAAGTAAATATATCTTTGCACAAAATGGCTGTATTTTAAATGGCTGTATTTCAAATGCCTGATTCAAACCCCTGTATGTAGAGGGAGTATCTCACACGGTCTGAACCACTGTAGGCCTGAAGTAAATATATCTTTGCACAAAATGGCTGTATTTCAAATGGCTTTATTTTAAATGCCTGATTCGAAACCCTGTATGTAGAGAGGGTATCTCACACGGTCTGAACCACTGTAGGCCTGAAGTAAATATATCTTTGCACAAAATGGCTGTATTTCAAATGGCTGTATTTCAAATGCCTGATTCAAACCCTTGTATGTAGAGGGAGTATCTCACACCGTCTGAAACAGTGTAGGCCTGAAGTAAATATATCTTTGCCCAAAATGGCTGTATTTCAAATGTCTGTATTTCAAACCCCTGATTCAAACCCCTGTATGTAGAGGGGGTATCTCACACGGTCTGAACCACTGTAGGCTGAAGTAAATATATCTTTGCCCAAAATGGCTTTATTTCAAATGGCTGTATTTCAAATGCCTGAATCAAACCCCTGTATGCAGCGGGGGTATCTCACAGGGCCTGAACCAGTGTAGGCCTAAATTAAATATTTCTTTGCATAAAATGGATGTATTTCAAATAGCTGTATTTTAAATGCCTGAATCAAACCCCTATATGTAGAGGTGGTATCTCACAGGGCCTGAACCAGTGTAGGCCTGAATTCAATATTGGTGCACCTAATGGCGGAATTTAAAATCTCTGAAGTAACCCAAATGTATTAAGGGTGTATCTCACAATGACATCTGAATCAAAGGCTGCCAACTAAATTTTTTGTGCCCAAACTAGTGTTTGTTTAACAACTGAATTTGACAGTATTATATAAGCCTGTAATTTTTCACGTGATGGTGCTGCAATGCCTGAAAATAGTGTTTTTTGTCAAACAAAGTGTGTTTTTCAAACCCCAGAAAATGATGGGTGCATTTCTAGCTTAAATTGCACAGTGACTAATCAAGATGTTGTAGATTGCCAAAAAAGTGGGTTTTTTTGGTAGTAGAATATGAAAGCTGTATATCTTAAACTTGAATTTAACACTTGCAAATCAGGAAAATGGCTGTATTTCAAATGCCTGATTCAAACCCCTGTATGTAGAGGGGGGATCTCACACGGTCTGAACCACTGTAGGCCTGAAGTAAATATATCTTGTCCCAAAATGACTGTATTTCAAATGGCTGTATTTCAAATGCCTGATTCAAACCCCTGTATGTAGAGGGGGTATCTCACACAGTCTGAACCACTGTAGGCCTGAAGCAAATATATCTTTGAACAAAATGGCTGTATTTCAAATGGCTGTATTTCAAATCCCTGAATCAAACCCCTGTATGTAGAGGGAGTATCTCTCACGGTCTGAACCACTGTAGGCCTGAAGTAAATATATCTTTGCACAAAATGGCTGTATTTAAAATGGCTATATTTCAAATGCCTGATTCTAAACCCTGTATGTAGAGGGAGTATCTCACACGGTCTGAACCACTGTAGGTCTGAAGTAAATATATCTTTGCCCAAAATGGCTGTATTTCAAATGGCTGTATTTCAAATGCCTGATTCAATCCCCTGTATGTAGAGGGGGGATCTCACACGGTCTGAACCACTGTAGGCCTGAAGTAAATATATCTTGGCCCAAAATGGCTGTATTTCAAATGGCTGTATTTCAAATGCCTGATTCAAACCCCTGTATGTAGAGGGGGTATCTCACACAGTCTGAACCACTGTAGGCCTGAAGCAAATATATCTTTGCACAAAATGGCTGCATTTCAAATGGCTGTATTTCAAATCCCTGAATCAAACCCCTGTATGTAGAGGGAGTATCTCTCACGGTCTGAACCACTGTAGGCCTGAAGTAAATATATCTTTGCACAAAATGGCTGTATTTAAAATGGCTATATTTCAAATGCCTGATTCTAAACCCTGTATGTAGAGGGAGTATATCACACGGTCTGAACCACTGTAGGCCTGAAGTAAATATATCTTTGCACAAAATGGCTGTTTTTCAAATCCCTGAATCAAACCCCTCTATGTAGAGGGAGTATCTCACACGGTCTGAACCACTGTAGGCCTGAAGTAAATATATCTTTGCACAAAATGGCTGTATTTTAAATGACTGTATTTCAAATGCCTGATTCAAACCCCTGTATGTAGAGGGAGTATCTCACACGGTCTGAACCACTGTAGGCCTGAAGTAAATATATCTTTGCACAAAATGGCTGTATTTCAAATGGCTGTATTTCAAATGCCTGATTCAAACCCCTGTATGTAGAGAGGGTATCTCACACGGTCTGAACCACTGTAGGCCTGAAGTAAATCTATCTTTGCACAAAATGGCTGTAGTTCAAATCCCTGAATCAAACCCCTGTATGTAGAGGGAGTATCTCACACGGTCTGAACCACTGTAGGCCTGAAGTAAATATATCTTTGCACAAAATGGCTGTATTTTAAATGGCTGTATTTCAAATGCCTGATTCAAACCCCTGTATGTAGAGGGAGTATCTCACACGGTCTGAACCACTGTAGGCCTGAAGTAAATATATCTTTGCACAAAATGGCTGTATTTCAAATGGCTTTATTTTAAATGCCTGATTCGAAACCCTGTATGTAGAGAGGGTATCTCACACGGTCTGAACCACTGTAGGCCTGAAGTAAATATATCTTTGCACAAAATGGCTGTATTTCAAATGGCTGTATTTCAAATGCCTGATTCAAACCCTTGTATGTAGAGGGAGTATCTCACACCGTCTGAAACAGTGTAGGCCTGAAGTAAATATATCTTTGCCCAAAATGGCTGTATTTCAAATGTCTGTATTTCAAACCCCTGATTCAAACCCCTGTATGTAGAGGGGGTATCTCACACGGTCTGAACCACTGTAGGCTGAAGTAAATATATCTTTGCCCAAAATGGCTTTATTTCAAATGGCTGTATTTCAAATGCCTGAATCAAACCCCTGTATGCAGCGGGGGTATCTCACAGGGCCTGAACCAGTGTAGGCCTAAATTAAATATTTCTTTGCATAAAATGGATGTATTTCAAATAGCTGTATTTTAAATGCCTGAATCAAACCCCTATATGTAGAGGTGGTATCTCACAGGGCCTGAACCAGTGTAGGCCTGAATTCAATATTGGTGCACCTAATGGCGGAATTTAAAATCTCTGAAGTAACCCAAATGTATTAAGGGTGTATCTCACAATGACATCTGAATCAAAGGCTGCCAACTAAATTTTTTGTGCCCAAACTAGTGTTTGTTTAACAACTGAATTTGACAGTATTATATAAGCCTGTAATTTTTCACGTGATGGTGCTGCAATGCCTGAAAATAGTGTTTTTTGTCAAACAAAGTGTGTTTTTCAAACCCCAGAAAATGATGGGTGCATTTCTAGCTTAAATTGCACAGTGACTAATCAAGATGTTGTAGATTGCCAAAAAAGTGGGTTTTTTTGGTAGTAGAATATGAAAGCTGTATATCTTAAACTTGAATTTAACACTTGCAAATCAGGAAAATGGCTGTATTTCAAATGCCTGATTCAAACCCCTGTATGTAGAGGGGGGATCTCACACGGTCTGAACCACTGTAGGCCTGAAGTAAATATATCTTGTCCCAAAATGACTGTATTTCAAATGGCTGTATTTCAAATGCCTGATTCAAACCCCTGTATGTAGAGGGGGTATCTCACACAGTCTGAACCACTGTAGGCCTGAAGCAAATATATCTTTGAACAAAATGGCTGTATTTCAAATGGCTGTATTTCAAATCCCTGAATCAAACCCCTGTATGTAGAGGGAGTATCTCACACGGTCTGAACCACTGTAGGCCTAAAGTAAATATATCTTTGCACAAAATGGCTGTATTTAAAATGGCTATATTTCAAATGCCTGATTCAAAAGCCTGTATGTAGAGGGAGTATCTCACACGGTCTGAACCACTGTAGGCCTGAAGTAAATATATCTTTGCACAAAATGGCTTTATTTCAAATCCCTGAATCAAACCCCTGTATGTAGAGGGAGTATCTCACATGGTCTGAACCACTGTAGGCCTGAAGTAAATATATCTTTGCACAAAATGGCTGTATTTTAAATGGCTGTATTTCAAATGCCTGATTCAAACCCCTGTATGTAGAGGAAGTATCTCACACGGTCTGAACCACTGTAGGCCTGAAGTAAATATATCTTTGCACAAAATGGCTGTATTTCAAATCCCTGAATCAAACCCCTGTATGTAGAGGGAGTATCTCACACGGTCTGAACCACTGTAGGCCTGAAGTAAATATATCTTTGCACAAAATGGCTGGATTTTAAATGGCTGTATTTCAAATGCTTGATTCAAACCCCTGTATGTAGAGGGAGTATCTTACATGGTCTGAACCACTGTAGGCCTGAAGTGAATATATCTTTGCACAAAATGACTGTATTTCAAATGGCTTTATTTCAAATGCCTGATTCGAAACCCTGTATGTAGAGAGGGTATCTCACACGGTCTGAACCACTGTAGGCCTGAAGTAAATATATCTTTGCACAAAATGGCTGTATTTTAAATGGCTGTATTTCAAATGCCTGATTCAAACCCCTGTATGAAGAGGGAGTATCTCACACGGTCTGAACCACTGTAGGCCTGAAGTAAATATATCTTTGCCCAAAATGGCTGTATTTCAAATGGCTGTATTTCAAATGCCTGATTCAAACCCCTGTATGTAGAGGGGGTATCTCACACGGTCTGAACCACTAAAGGCCTGAAGTAAATATATCTTTGCCCAAAATGGCTGTATTTCAAATGGCTGTATTTCAAATGCCTGAATCAAACCCCTGTATGCAGCGGGGGTATCTCACAGGGCCTGAACCAGTGTAGGCCTGAATTCAATATTGGTGCACCTAATGGCGGAATTTAAAATCTCTGAATGTAACCCAAATGTATTAAGGGTGTATCTCACAATGACATCTGCATCAAAGGCTGCCAACTACATTTTTTGTGCCCAAACGAGTGTTTGTTTAACAACTGAATTTGACAGTATTATATAAGCCTGTAACTTCTCACGTGATGATGCTGCAAGGCCTGAAAATAGTGTTTTTTGTCAAACAAAGTGTGTTTTTCAAACCCCATAAAATGATGGGTGTATTTTTAGCTTAAATTGCACAGTGACTAATCAAGATGTGGTAGATTGTTAAATAAGTGGTTTTTTTTGGTAATAGAATATGAAAGCAGTATATCTTAAACTTGAATTTAACACTTGCAAATCAGGAAAATTCAGTTTTTGGGCAAAAAAAGTGTGTTTTTAAAACCCCAGAAAATGATGGGTGTATTTCTAGCTTAAATTGCACACTCACTAATCCAGATGTTGTACATTGCCAAAAAAGTGTTTTTTTAGTAACAGAATATGAAAGCTGTATATATTAACCCCTTAGGGACCCATGACGTATCGGTACGGCATGGTTCCCGAGTCCTTAAAGGGATTCTGTCACCTGCTTTTAGCATTTTAAGCTGGCACCATCGCTATGTTGACTAAAGTACATTATTTCCAGGACTCTTCTTTTTACTTATTTTCGTTTGGTAGTTTTGCTATAAAAGCGATTTTTATGTTATGCTAATTAGGGTCAAAGGTGCCCAGAGGGTCATTTTTTTCAGTCTCCGGTGCCCAGTGACACCCCCCTGCAGTGCCCAGTGACGCCTCCTGATCATCAAAACACCTCCCACAGCCCGGCAAACGGTTCCACCCCCTCCGTACGTCATAATCTACCTTATAGATATGCCCCGTCCTCCTTCCGGTCTGCAGCCAGAAAACTCGCGCAGGCGCAGTACCGCCTGCGGCCTGCACGATCATCAACGTCCTGAGGGCAACAGCGCTCAGGTCACATCACTGGGCTCGGCGCATGCCCAGTGAGACTTTTGAGGCTGTTGCCCTTAGGAGGTTGATGATTGCGCAGGCGCAGGCCGCAGGCGGTGCTGCGCCTGCGCGAGTTTTCTGGCCGCAGACAGGAAGGAGGACGGGGCATATCTATAAGATAGACTATAACGTGGGGAGGGGGCGGAACCATTTGCCGGGCTGTGGGAGGTGTTTTGATGATCAGGAGGCGTCACTGGGCACTGCAGGGGGGCGTCACTGGGCTCCGGAGAGTGAAAAAAACGCCCCTCTGGGCACCTTGGACCCTAATTAGCATAACATAAAAATCGCTTTTATAACAAAACTACCAAACGAAAATAAGTAAAAAGAAGAGTCCTGGAAATAAGGTACTTTAGTCAACATAGCGATGGTGCCAGCTTAAAATGCTAAAAGCAGGTGACAGAATCCCTTTAAAGGGACACTGACAGGGCCAAAAAGCATATTAAGGTATATATATATGACCGTACAGGTCTTATAAAGTGTATAAGAATCATGTAAGTATCCCCCCTGTCCACCTTATAACTACAGTAATGTGAAGTTTTATCACCTGCTGGAATCGGGTTCAATCTGCCCAAGGGGCGGTGTTTCACCTCAGCTTGCGCCCAGCCAGCCTCGCCACAACTGCCGTTTGAAGCGCCGCCCAGCTCATCAATATGCACTTCGCTGGGCGGCTACTAGTTTCCCCGGCTATCTTTGGCGCATGCGCCCGGCACCCTCACTGGCCGGGATCGCATCGCGCCTGCGCACAGTCTCATTCTCAGAGGCTGCCTCTGAGAATAAGACTGTGCGCAGGCGCGATGCGATCCCGGCCAGTGAGGGTGCCGGGCGCATGCGCCGAAGATAGCCGGGGACACTAGTAGCCGCCCAGCGAAGTGCATATTGATGAGCTGGGCGGCGCTTCAAACGGCAGTTGTGGCGAGGCTGGCTGGGCGCAAGCTGAGGTGAAACACCGCCCCTTGGGCAGATTGAACCCGATTCCAGCAGGTGATAAAACTTCACATTACTGTAGTTATAAGGTGGACAGGGGGGATACTTACATGATTCTTATACACTTTATAAGACCTGTACGGTCATATATATATACCTTAATATGCTTTTTGGCCCTGTCAGTGTCCCTTTAAGGACCCATGACGTACCGGTACGTCATGTGTCGCTCCGATCACTGCCGCCCAGGGGGCGGTGATCGGAACAAGGTGCCTGCTCAAATCATTGAGCAGGCACCTCGGCCTTACATCACAAAAAGTACAACAGCAAGCGATCAAAAAGGCGTTTGCCCACCAAAATAGTACCAAACTAACCGTCACCACATCCTGCAAAAAATGAGCCCCTACCTGAGACAATCGCCCAAAAAATAAAAAAAACTATGGCTCAGAATATGGAGACACTAAAACATAATTTTTTTTGTTTTAAAAAAGCTGTTATTGTGTAAAACTTACATAAATTAAAAAAATGTATACATATTTGGTATCGCCGCGTTCGTATCGACCGGCTCTATAAAAATATCACATGACCTAACCCCGCAGATCAAAACTGTAAAAAATAAAAAATAAAAACTGTGCTAAATAAACCATTTTTTGTCACCTTACATCACAAAAAGTGTAATAGCAAGCGATCAAAAAGTCATATGCACCCCAAAATAGTGCCAATCAAACCGTCATCTCATCCCGCAAAAAATGAGACCCTACCTAAGATAATCTCCCAAAAAATAAAAAAAATATGGCTCTCAGAATATGGAGACACTAAAACATGATTTTTTCTTTGTTTCAAAAATATTATTGTGTAAAACTAACATAAATAAAAAAAAAGTATACATATTAGGTATCGCCGCTTCCATATCGACCGGCTCTATAAAAATATCACATGACCTAACCCCTCAGATGAACACCGTAAAAAAAAAAAAAAAACTGTGCTAAATAAACAATTGTTTGTCACCTTACATCCCAAAAAGTGTAATAGCAAGCGATCAAAAAGTCACACGCAACCCAAAACAGTGCCAATAAAACCGTCATCTAATCCCGCAAAAATCATACCATACCCAAGGTAATCGCCCAAAACCTGAAAAAATTAAGGCTCTCAGACTACGGAAACACTAAAACATGATTTTTTTTCCTTCAAAAATTAAATCATTGTGTAAAACTTACATAAATAAAAAAAAAAGTATACATATTAGGTATCACCGCGTCCGTATAGGCCGGCTCTATAAAAATATCACATGACCTAACCCCTCAGATGAACACATATTAGGTATCGCCGCATCCGTGACAACCTGGTCTATAAAAATATCACATGATCTAACCTGTCAGATAAATGTTGTAAATAACAAAAAATAAAAACGGTGCCAAAACAGCTATTTCTTGTTATCTTGCCTCACAAAAAGTGTACTATAGAGCAACCAAAAATCATATGTACCCTAAACTAGTACCAACAATGCTGCCACCCTATCCCGTAGTTTCTAAAATGGGGCCACTTTTTTGGAGTTTCTACTCTAGGGGTGCATCAGGGGGGCTTCAAATGGGACATGGTGTCAAAAAAACCAGTCCAGCAAAATCTGCCTTCCAAAAAACGTATGGCATTCCTTTCCTTCTACGCCCTGCCGTGTCCCCGCACAGCTGTTTACGAACACATATGGGGTGTTTCTGTAAACTAAAGAATCAGGGCCATAAATATTGAGTTTTGTTTGGCTGTTAACCCTTGCTTTGAAAAAGTAAAAAAAAATATTTAAATGGAAAATCTGCCAAAAATGTGAAATTTTGAAATTGTATCTCTATTTTCCATAAATTCTTGTGGAACACCTAAAGGGTTAACGACGTTTGTAAGATCAGTTTTGAATACCTTGAGGGGTGTAGTTTCTTAGATGGGGTCACTTTTATGGAGTTTCTACTCTAGGGGTGCTTTAGGGGGGCTTCAAATGGGACATGGTGTCAAAAAATCAGTCCAGCAAAATCTGCCTTCCAAAAACCGTATGGCATTCCTTTCCTTCTGCGCCCTGCCATGTGCCCGTACAGTAGTTTACAACCACATATGGGGTGTTTCTGTAAACTACAGAATCAGGGCCATAAATATTGACTTTTGTTTGGCTGTTAACCCTTGCTTTGTAAAAGTAAAAAAAAAAATTAAAATGGAAAATCTGCCAAAAAAGTGAAATTTTGAAATTGTATCTCTATTTTCCATTAATTCTTGTGGAACACCTAAAGGGTTAACAAAGTTTGTAAAATCTGTTTTGAATACCGTGAGGGGTGTAGTTTATAGAATGGGGTCATTTTTGGGTGGTTTCTATTATGTAAGCCTCGCAAAGTTACTTCAGACCTGAACTGGTCCCTAAAAAATTTTGAAAACTTCTGAAATTTGCAATTTTTTACCAATTTTTGGTAAATTTTTTATTTTTTTTATAAATAAAAATGATTTTTTTTTACTTCATTTTACCAGTGTCATGAAGTACAATATGTGACGAAAAGAAAATCTCAGAATGGCCTGGATAAGTCAAAGCGTTTTGAAGTTAACAGCACTTAAAGTGACAGTGGTCAGATTTGCAAAAAATGGCCAAGTCCAGAAGGTGAAATAGGGCCGAGTCCTTAAGAGGTAAAACTTGAATTTAATACTTGCAGATCAGGAAAATACAGTTTTTTGTCAAAAAAGTGTGTTTTTCAAACCCCAGAAAATGATGGGTGTATTTCTAGCTTTAATTGCAAACTGACTAATCCAGATGTTGTAGATTGCAAAAAAAAGTGTTTATTTGGTAACAGAATATGAAAGCTGTATGTATTAAACTTGAATTTAACACTTGCAGATCAGGAAAATACATTTTTTTTTGTCAAAAAGTGTGTTTTTCAAACCCCAGAAAATGATGGGTGTATTTCTAGCTTAAATTGCACACTGACTAATCCAGATGTTGTAGATTGCCAAAAAAGTGTTTTTTTGGTAACAGAATATGAAAGCTGTATATATTAAACTTGAATTTAACACTTGCAGATCAGGAAAATACATTTCTTTGTCAAAAAAGTGTGTTTTTCCAACGCAAGAAAATGATGGGTGTATTTCTAGCTTAAATTGCACAATGACTAATCCAGATGTTGTAGATTGCCAAAAAAGTGTTTTTTTTTTGGTAACAGAATATAAAAGCTGTATATATTAAACTTGAATTTAACCCTTGCAGATCAGAAAAATTCTGTTTGTTTGTTTTTTAAAAAGTGTGTTTTTCAAACCCCAGAAAATGATGTGTGTTTTGTTATTTACTTGTTATTACTAATGTAGGCAACAATCCATTATTTTTGGTTTCTAGAATGATGATATGCAAATTAACATCTTCTGCCATAGGCTTATGGAAGCTAATTTGCATATCTTTCCCAGAAATCCATAGTAGCATTGTGTAGCTTGCCATGCACAAGCAGGTATTTCGCAGAATTGGGGCTCAACTTGGTGCATCAGGAGCTCTCCTTAATGTAAAAGGGTTCTCGTTTAAAGATAGATATATTGGATTGAGAAAATCTTTTTGTTGCAACAATAGATTTCTCTGTCTCATATGCTCTCGCTGTCACTCAAAATATACTTGTTATTGCTAATGTAGGCAACATTCCATTTTTTATTGGTTTCTAGAATGATGATATGCAAATTAACATCTTCTGCCATAGGCTTATGGAAGCTAATTTGCATATCTTTCCCAGAAATACATAGTAGCATTGTGTAGCTTGCCATACACAAGCATGTATTTCGCAGAATTGGGGCTCCCCTTGGTGCATCAGGAGCTCTCCTTAATGTAAAAGGATACCCGTTTAAAGATAGATATATTGGATTGAGAAACTCTCTTTGTTGCAACAATAGTTTTCTCTTTCTCATATGCTCTACCTTTCACTCAAAACATACTTGTTATTACTAATATAGGGAACAATCCATTATTTTTGGTTTCTAGAACGATGACATGCAAATTAACATCTTCTGCCATAGGCTTATGGAAGCTAATTTGCATATCTTTCCCAGAAATCCATAGTAGCTTGCCATGCACAAGCATGTATTTCACAGAATTATTGGGGCTCCTCTTGGTGCATCAGGAGCTCTCCTTAATGTAAAAGGGTACCCGTTTAAAGATAGATATATTGGATTGAGAAACTCTTTTTTTTTTTTTTGCAACAATAGATTTCTCTGTCTCATATGCTCTCGCTGTCACGCAAAACATACTTGTTATTACTAATTTAGGCAACATTCCATTTTTATTGGTCTCTAAAATGATGATATGCAAATTAACATCTTCTGCCATAGGCTTATGGAAGCTAATTTGCATATCTTTCCCATAAATCCATAGTAGCATTGTGTAGCTTGCCATACACAAGCATGTAATTCGCAGAATTGGGGCTCCGCTTGGTGCATCAGGAGCTCTCCTTAATGTAAAAGGGTACCCGTTTAAAGATAGATATATTGGATTGAGAAACTCTCTTTGTTGCAGAAATAGTTTTCTCTGTCTCATATGGCTAAGATCAAGTGTGGCATCAAAAGGTGTTGTGTTTGGTCTTGGTCGGCAGGGAGTTATCGGGGTCCTCCTTGCGGGGGGCCCTGGGTGCTATCGAGTGCAACCTAGTGGGTGAGCTTTTTGGTGAACCTGCGCTATTTAAAAATGTCTTGAGGTCTCGAGGACACCGTGCGGTTGGAGGTAGAAGATGGTTTCCGGATGAACATCGGGCTGGATAAAGTCGTTGGAGAGGTGTTGAAGAAGTTGGAGTACCTACAGGTAAAGGATGTGTTGGCTTTACAAGATTTCCCTAAACAGGGTATTTATGATTTAACGGTTTGTTCCGAGAGTTTGTGCCAAAGAATATATATGGATTTGCTGAAGATGAAAGAGGAGAAGAAGCCGGCCTTTTTGGAACATGTTAAAATTATTCCTTCTTTTCAAATGGTGAGACAAACGTTAGTGGTCCATATGTATAACCCTAAAGTTGGTGATATGACTGTTGCAGCCTTTTTAAGGCGGTATTGTGATGAAGTGAGCTTTGACCAAAGATTAACTAACAAACATGGATACCTTAATGGGAAGAGGAGATTTTTTGTAAAATTTAAAAAGGATATGGCGGTTCCTGCTGTTTTTTCTATAGGGGGAGAGAGAGGCTTCTGTTTTTATCAGGGGCAACTCAAATACTGTAGACACTGCATGAATTATGGCCATTTGCAAGAGGGATGTCCGCAAAAAGGTGATGTGTGTAGGAATTGTGGGCAGACTGGGCATATGGTGAAAGACTGTACTGAAAAGCGTTATTGTGATGTGTGTGGAAGTGGGGATCATTTGGCGCGGAAATGTATGTTGTTTGATAACAGGCAGTCACGTGCAGAAATTGTGGAGAAAAAAAATAGGGTGCAGCGGTCAAGAGGTGGGACATATGCTGAGCGTGTGAAAAACAGTGCAAGCGTTATTGTCTCAAATGTTACTCATGAGAAGGAGAGTGGAAGTGGTGAAAATGAAAACAAAATGGAGACTGTGTTTGGTGACCACATGGAGGGAGAGGCGGTTTTGGCGGGAAATTCAAATGAGGGGGAGTGGCAGAGGGCTTCTGGGAAAAAAAAGAAGGCGAGATCCCAGGAGACTGTTGCTGCCCTTGAAAGGACATTAGGTGGTGAAATTTCTAGCAGTGATGAATGTGATGAGGGAGAGGAGGAAAAATGTCCGGATCATGTTGTGGGAGAAGGTGAAGATATGGAATTCCAGATCAGTGGATGTGATTCAGATGCTCCCATAACGCCTGGTCAAAAAGTAAGTAGTGATTATGAGGAATTGGAAATTGATTTAAATCCTCCTGGTTCTGTCCCAAAAAGACCAAAGAAAGGAGAGGGCGGAGGTTGGTCTGGAAGCCAGGAGGATCCTGTGTGGTCTAATACTACTTTCAGGGATTCTGATGTAGGATCGCCTGTTGTTGAAAGAAAAGTAGATAGCCAATCTTCATTAAATAGTTATGGATTGTAAAATTTTTAACATCTTAATAATGAGTTTGGTTTTAGCTACATTGAATGTTAGAAGTATTGGATCTAATAATAGGAGAGCTGCAGTTTTTGATTTTCTAAAAGGTGTTAAAGCTGATATCTTGTGTATACAAGAATGCGCAATAAGGTCTGCCCCTCATGAGTCAGAGTGGGAGTGGGGCAAATCCTTTTGGTCGCCTTGCACGGAGAATAAAAATGAAGGTGTTGGGATTTTAGTGAAGAATAATAAAATTAATGTTTTGGAGTTTAAAGTTGTGTTACCAGGTAGATGTGTTTTTTTAAGTTTGGAGTTTTTAGGACAACGTTTTAAAGTTTTTAGTGTGTATGCTCCTGCTTTTAAACGTGAACGTATTTTATTCTTAGAAACTCTTAAGCTTTTTATGCCTGGTCGCGACCATATTATTCTTTTAGGGGATTTTAATTGTATTCGGAGTGTACAAGATAGACACAGCAATTCAGATGTGAAAATTGATGCAACCTCTACCTTGCTTAATGAGATGATCCAAGATTTGCATTTTAAGGATGCTGGGCTGATGGTCAATGGGGATGACAAATTTACATATATTGCTGATAGTGGGCGTTCCAGGTCCAGAATTGATTATGCATTGGTGTCTGATGGAACGGAGGTGACCAGGTGTGACCATGTGATGACCAGTTTTTCTTACCATAGGATGGTTCTTGTCGAAATAGGTCTTTCTGAGTCCATTAGCTTTGGTAGAGGTTATTGGAAGTTGAATGTTGGATTGTTGGAGGAAGAAGGAATTAAAAACAGTTTTACAGAAGTGTTTTTATTATGTGTCAGCAAACAGAAGTGTTTTAATTGTATACTTGAGTGGTGGGACTGGGCGAAAGGAAGGTTTGCTTCATTTTTTAAAAATATATGTGTGAAAAGAGCACAGGAGAGGAGGGAAAAGGAGAATACTTTGATTGGCAGAATTGAAGCGCTTTATAAGCTTAAAAGCTGTGGTTGGGAGGTGGATGATGAAATTAAGGAAATAAAAGAGGCAAGGAAAAAGGAGTTTGTGGCAAGAGGAAAAAATATTGTGCATAATTCTAAGGTAAAACATTTGGAGGAGGATGAAAAGTGTTCGAGGTATTTCTTTAGAAAGAGTTTTAAATCAAAGGGTGTTTTTAAGTCGGTTTTAACCCCGGATGGTGAAGTTTTTGGTGATAAGATGGTTGATCATATTTGTGGTTTTTATGATGCACTTTTTAAAAATGAAAGTAAAGCTTCTGATAGTGAGATAAAAGAATACTGTGAAGTGATTTCAGATAATATTCCAAAGGAAGAGAAAGAATTTTTAGTCGGTGATTTAAAGGACGATGAAATAAAAAATACAGTGCAAAGGATGGCGAGTGGGAAGACTCCTGGAAGTAATGGTCTTCCTGTGGAATTTTATTTATTGTATTGGGATATTATTGGAGAAGAATTTTGTAGTGTAGTACGTTTTATTTTTAATAACGGGGTTTTATCTGATACCATGAGAGAGGGGATGGTTACTTTAATTTATAAAAAAGGTAATGAAAAATAAATTAAAAATTGGAGACCAATTACGCTTCTCAACTGCGACTATAAGATTGTGGCAAAGGTAGTGGCAAGTAGGTTGAGTGAAGTGGTGGGATATATGGTGGATGAATATCAAGTATGTGCTGTTCCAGGTAGGAGGATATCAGATAATTTAATTTTATTGAGAGATATGATTTTTTTATGCTGATCTTAATAACATCCCTTTATTTATTGAAACTACGGACTTTGAGAAGGCCTACGATAAAATATCACATAAGTTTTTATTTTTTACATTGGAGAGGATGGGGGTCCCAAGGAAAATTTTAGATTTGATTAGAGGCATGTATTTTAATGTTTTTAGTCATATTTTAATTAATGGAAGGGTGGGCTCAGCAATTGAGGTAAGGTCCGGAGTTAGGCAGGGCTGCCCTCTCTCCCCGATCCTTTTTATTTGCGCCATGGAACCACTTTTAAAATCAATTCAAAAAGATAAATGTATTCAAGGAATTTTTATACCTGGGAGTTCTGGGAAGAAGATCAAATCCTTTGGATATATGGATGATGCAGTTTTTTCTTGCCAAAATCAAGCGGACCTTAACCGGGTGAATTTGCATATGAAGATCTTTTGTAGTGTGACCGGAATGAGTGTTAACTGGAACAAATGTCAATTAGTGAACTATGGTAAGCAAGTGGAGGTGAAGGTGGAGGGGATCCCTATTAAAGAGGAGGCAGAGATATTAGGAATTATATTTGAGAAGAAAAGTAAAAATGAGAAAAGTTTTGCAAGATTGAAAGAAAAGGTGGAGAAAAAACTGAACTTTTGGAGACTTAGGCAGCTATCTCCTAAAGGGAAAGTTTTAATAACAAAAACTGTGATTTTACCTTTGCTTTTATATACTTGTATTATTTTACCACCCGGGAAGTTGTGGATGAAGAGGATGGTAAGAAGTCTTTTTGTGTTTTTTTGGGGGTCTAAAATAGAGAAAAGGAGAAGAGCTGCTGTTATGACCAAAACTGATTTGGGTGGGTACGACTTCCCAAATATAGACTATTTTATCCAAAGGAATTATTTTTTACTTATTTTTAAAATTTTAAAGTGCAATGGTAGGACGGCAGATATGTGCAGATATTTAGCAGGATGGTTGTTTACTAAATGGGGCTGGTGTTAAAGAGAACTGAGTAAACCCATTGCTTTTGTCATCCCGAAATTTTATGTGGTACTCAGATCTTTTTATGATCAGTACGAATTGGGCTCTATAAGTAAATCTGATAAAAATGAGATTATAAAAGCTGGAAGGAAGAAAGAAGTGTTGTATGATGTACCGTTCTGTAATTCTGCACAGTCTGCAAAAATATGGAAGCTTTTTAATGTTTTAGGTCTCTCAAACAAACAGAAAGATGTGGTATGGCTTAGTTTTCACGGATGTCTTCCGACCAGAATGTTTATGAACTCTAGGGGCATAAGAGTGGTGGAGAGATGTCCAAGGGAAGACTGTAGAGAAAGTGAAGACCTTTGCCATTTGTTTTGGGAGTGCTGCTATGCGAAAAAAGTTTTTAATATTTTAAAAGTCCTTTTTATTGCACTGACAGGATGGAAGATTTTTAGTTATGAGAAAGTTTTTATTGGACAGGATCTTAAGATTTTATCAAACTCATGTGTGTGTTGGCTTTTATTCTCAGTTCTTAAAGAGGTATTGTGGGATGTTAGAAATTTAGTGATTTTTAAAAAAAAGTCGTTTTAACACCAAGGAAATGTTCTAAAGTCTTTTTATCTAGGATTTTTACAATATATTTATTGGATAAAAAGAGGATCGGTGAAAATGAAGCTGAAAAAATCTGGAAAACATCTCAATGGAGCCAATATGTGAATAGATCCTGATTTTTTGTTGAGTTTAGTTTTAAATTTTTGTTTAGTAGGGGTCCAATGATGTAAAATAGACATATTATGTGTTGAGCCACGTTGGAGTGGACTGATTGAGTATAATTATGTCTACTTACTGAGGAAAAAAAAAAAAAAAAAAAGTCACTCAAAACATACTTGTTATTGCTAATGTAGGCAACATTCCATTTTTTATTGGTTTCTAGAATGATGATATGCAAATTAACATCTTCTGCCATAGGCTTATGGAAGCTAATTTGCATATCTCTCCCAGAAATACATAGTAGCATTGTGTAGCTTGCCATACACAAGCATGTATTTCGCAGAATTGGGGCTCCCATTGGTGCATCAGGAGCTCTCCTTAATGTAAAAGGGTACCCGTTTAAAGATAGATATATTGGATTGAGAAACTCTTTGTTGCAACAATAGTTTTCTCTGTCTCGTATGCTCTCGCTGTCGCTCAAAACATACTTGTTAATACTAATATAAGCAACAATCCATTATTATGGTTTCTAGAATGATGATATGCAAATTAACATCTTCTGCCATAGGCTTATGGAAGCTAATTTGCATATCTTTCCCAGAAATCCATAGTAGCATTGTGTAGCTTGCCATACACAAGCATGTATTTCGCAGAATTGGCGCTCCACTTAGTGCATCAGGAGCTCTCCTTAATGTAAAAGGGTACCCGTTTAACCACCTCCGGACCGCTGTACGCACAGACGCGTCCTGGAGGTGGTTGATTCATTCCGAGTGGACGCGCCGGCGCATCCTCTCGCGATGGCCGAGATTTCCTGTGAACGCGCGCACACAGGAACGGAAGGTAAGAGAGTGGATCTCCAGCCTGCCAGCGGCGATCGTTCGCTGGCAGGCTGGAGATGTGATTTTTTTTTTAACCCCTAACAGGTATATTAGACGCTGTTTTGATAACAGCGTCTAATATACCTGCTACCTGGTCCTCTGGTGGTCCCCTTTGTTTGGATCGACCACCAGAGGACACAGGTAGCTCAGTAATATGTTGCACCAAGCACCACTACACTACACCCCCCCGTCACTTATTAACCCCTTATTCACCCTTGATCACCCCTGATCACCCCATATAGACTCCCTGATCACCCCCCTGTCATTGATTACCCCCCTGTCATTGATCACACCCCTGTAAAGCTCCAATCAGACGTCCGCATGATTTTTACGGATCCACTGATAGATGGATCGGATCCGCAAAACGCACACGGACGTCTGAATGGAGCCTTACAGGGGAGTGATCAATGACTGTGGTGATCACCCCATATAGACTCCCTGATCACCCCCCTGTCATTGATTACCCCCTTGTCATTGATCACACCCCTGTAAAGCTCCATTCAGACGTCCGCATGATTTTTACGGATCCACTGATAGATGGATCGGATCCGCAAAACGCACACGGACGTCTGAATGGAGCCTTACAGGGGAGTGATCAATGACTGTGGTGATCACCCCATATAGACTCCCTGATCACCCCCCTGTCATTGATTACCCCCCTGTCATTGATCACACCCCTGTAAAGCTCCATTCAGACGTCCGCATGATTTTTACGGATCTACTGATAGATGGATCGGATCCGCAAAACGCATACGGACGTCTGAATGGAGCCTTACAGGGGCGTGATCAATGACTGTGGTGATCACCCCATATAGACTCCCTGATCACCCCCCTGTCATTGATTACCCCCCTGTCATTGATCACCCCCTGTAAAGCTCCATTTAGACGTCCGCATGATTTTTACAGATCCACTGATAGATGGATCGGATCCGCAAAAAGGCACACGGACGTCTGAATGGAGCCTTACAGGGGAGTGATCAATGACTGTGGTGATCACCCCATATAGACTCCCGGATCACCGCCCTGTCATTGATTACCCCCCTGTCATTGATCACACCCCTGTAAAGCTCCATTCAGACGTCCGCATGATTTTTACGGATCCACTGATAGATGGATCGGATCCGCAAAACGCACACGGACGTCTGAATGGAGCCTTACAGGGGCGTGATCAATGACTGTGGTGATCACCCCATATAGACTCTCTGATCACCCCCCTGTCATTGATTAAACCCCCTGTCATTGATCACCCCTCTGTAAGGCTCCATTCAGACATTTTTTTTGGCCCAAGTTAGCGGAAATTATATATTTTTTTCTTAAAAAGTCTCATATTCCACTAACTTGTGTCAAAAAATAAAATCTCACATGA